>NC_134483.1:402235178-402304701 GCF_040206685.1 Ascaphus truei
CAAACACTGTCTATTAGGTCCTTAATTTACATATTGCTAATGTGGAAATAGCAGCTATCTTCGGGATGACACCATGGTGCTAGCTGCCAATAATTCTGGCTAGCGTTAGCTATAAGCTAAGAAAGATGCCAGGTATATATTACCATGCAATATACACCTGGCATCTGCCTGCCCAATGAAACATAAATAATGTACCCCTTGAAAGCCACAGTGGCCATGAGGGCATGCATTATCCCTGTCTACATGGTCAGTAAGGTAGCCAAGGGGTTAATAGCAGTACCCTAACTAGCCTACTACCCATTGTATGTAATAATGGTACAACCGACACACACACATCTACTGTATATACATATATACACATATTAAATGGTTAAAATTAACTTATTGAGTGTCAATGGATAGTGGAAGTAAATATTTGACTTACCCCATCCTACGTCACGGCCTCCATCTTCAGGACAATAAGCCTACCCAACAAATCTACCCAAAAGGGCCAATGGCCAACCATAAAAAAAACTCTCCTAAGGTCAGCCATGTTTAATCAAATCTGTGAAGTCATAATTAAATTTGGCAATCACATGGTGCAGCAACCAATCTGATTGGTCGTTGTTGTACCATGTGATGCTATTATCAGTCTTTTGCGACGGCCCAGGCTCCCTGTAAAAGGCAAGGATTCTCACAAAAGACAAAAAGGAGCAGTAGAGGCCACGTCCAGTGACTAAAGAAAGAAGAGCGCAAGTGGAACAGATGAAGAAAAAAGAAAAGAGTATTTTCAAAGAACTGCTTACATAGTTACATAATGGAAAAATTATGGCTCCAGCCACCAGATCAGAAGTAACATAAATTATATCCAGAGAAATCCTGTGTGGGCTCCTTGAATACTGTAATGTATATACATATACAGTATATAAAGTGCTGTCATGATGCCTTGGATTATAACACAATGACAGATGTCCCCTGAAGGCTTGAAAAAAGTGTAGTTCCCCACACTAAAACAAAACCTCATTGGGGATGTCCTCCAAAAGACAATTATTAATCAGGATTATTGCTCACAGCTGTGTTGAAACTGCCCCTTCAGGATTATATCCGTGGCGTGTCGACCGCTGCAGTTGAGTCCAGTAGCAAAAAAAAAAAAATGAAGAAAGCAGTGCACAACCAAGAGAATAGTCCAGTGCAAAAATACTTTATTAGAACATGTTTTTTTTAAACCATGTTCTAATAAAGTATTTTTGCACTAGACCCTTTTCTTGGTTGTGCACAGCTTTTTCATTTTTTTGCTACATAGTTACATAGTAGAAGAAGTTGAAACAGATAGAATACAGCACCAGAGAAGGCAAAACAAAAACCCGTAGTGAAACATTATCCAATGAGGTCTCATAAATGGAAAAAAATAATTCCCTGCTGATGCCAATAATGGCAATTAGATTTCTCCTTGGATTAACATCTTTCCCATGTTTACTAATTTGGCATGTCCCTGAATACCTTTCCTTTCTAAATTGGTTGTTGTACCATGTGATGCTACAGTACAGTATTATCATTCTTTTCTGACAGCCCGGGCCCCCTATAAAAGGCAAAGGTTCTCACAAAAGACAGAAAGTTGCAGTAAAGGCCACGTCCAGTTCCTGAAGAAAGAAGACTTCAAGAGAAGTAGATGAAAAAAATAGGATTTTCAAATAAATACTTAAATAGTTACATAGTGCGTGAAGTTGGAAAAGTTATTTACATAGTTACATAGTAGATGAGTTTCAAAAATGGCATATCTATCTATCTATCTGTGGCAAGGACTCCCCTTTGGCGTCCCCCTCTGGGCTTCCTCTTGCTCCCCATTACCTCCGATTTGTGGGGTGCATGTGTCGGTGATGGGGTGTGCGGGGCGGGAGCAGAGGAGGGTTGCGGAGCAGAAGAGGCGATCGCATCACCGACGGCTCCCTTTGTAGAGCACCGCCATATTGTATAGAGTGGCACATGTGCAGAACGTCTGGCACATGCGCAGAAGACCCCTCAGTTGCGGCGGCGATTAGAGAAGGCGCACGCATGTGCAGTGTAAGGCGGGATCTTCTGTTATGATCCGCAAGGGAACTTCAGTTCCCAGCATCCCCTGGGGCTGCAGGCATGTGTATCACCAGAGCCAATAGGGAGGCTATATTCACGACAGCAAGGGAGTTAGGTTTGGTGCAAATCTGAGGCCACGCCAGTCGGAGCTGGGACAAAGAAGGGTTAGGTTGTGTGTGCAGGTGTCTGTGGCACCTGCACTAGGCCAGATACCCTCTATTAGGCCCCAGCTAGGCCCCAACTCCCCTCAGCTTGAGTTGCTGCAGGGATAGGCCCAGAGATAGAGACTCTGCCCTTGTAGCATAATAGTGAGGGACACAGCCAGGACACGCTGCATCCTGGCAACCAGTGGTCTGGGACCAGACCACAATCTCCAGCAAGGACACACCCAATGTAGAGGCAGAGGCAGAGGCTTTGTGGATTACGGCAAGGGATCCGTGGATTCCATCATCAGTACAACATCAGCGCGTCCGAGTGTGGACACACCCGGCAGGTACCCAATTAAGTACACCAACTAACCTTCACACATTAGTGGGCAGCACTGTACCACACATTGGGTGGGCGAATTTGACTTTGTGTACACCGAGTTGGTTGGTTGGGTGCCCAAGGGCCCCCAGTTACTTTGGGAGGTGTGGCCATGCGAGGCCTGTTGGGCCTATACTGTACTATATTAGTGTGTATAGTAAACTGTTCCGTTATACCACGTGTGTATTATTTCTTATGTGTCCTGTAACGGGGTCATTCTACACTCTAGAATCCAACTACAGGTGGAGGTGCTACCGACCATCATTCCAGGACACACCCCAGGCTCCCAGCAGCAGAGGCTCAGGCCTCCTGTGAGCCACCAGGTATTGCACCATACACATCTCCCAGGGTGTGGGGGAAAGTGCTCTCTCTCCTCTCTCTCTCCTCTCTCGCTCTCTCTCCTCTCTCGCTTTCTCTTCTCTCTCTCTCGTCCGGTCGTTCGAGTGTTGTTGACGTCACCTCATTGGTGTGTTAAACTTGAAATAGCACCTCAAGGAAAGATTTAATGAAAGGACAATATCGAGCAGGTTCTTTGAAAGAGAGATCATGGATCACTTCCTTATTGGCTGCGTACCTCGAAGAATACAACACACAGCAATGACCTCTACCCAACCCTGGGATAGCAGGTAACAAGCATTGTCTTCTATAAGCTGAATATTCATTTAAATCTTATAAGCGAGGATTTGCTGTGCTAGTATATATTGTGTTCATACTGTATTAGCTCTATGAGCCCCCTTTGAATATCCTATTAGCATATCTCACATTTGAGCTTCTTTTTGTGGATGGGCATCTCTTCACAGGTTTGTTTCATGGTGGATTTGAGGGGACATATGTACTGTAGCACTTGGGACTTTAGTAAAACAGGCCTCTCTCAGGGTCTCGATTTGAATGCTGAATGTTCATGGCCAGATTTTATGACATTTGAAAATGATGGCGGACTTAGGCATTTTCAACTATCCAATCCACCTATAAATTTTCTTCTGCGGATTGAATTTTTTTTCAAAATGTCACTAATGATTTGCAGCTCAAATCTTGTCTAGTTCACTTGTCTCTAGTTATAATTAATAGGCCACTATGTTGTGTTAGGTTTGGACAGTGTTATGAAGGCCAGGGCAGGCACCATGCTAACCCCATGGTATGTGTGAGAAGTTATTAGGCATGTAATGACCATATCTTGCTGGCTACTTTTGCTACTGTAAGGCAAAATATAGTGTTAATCAATTTATTTGTTGTTCTGTTTTTATTTTTTATTTTAGGCCCTTTTAATCACAGGGGAGTGTAAGGAATTGTTAAATATTGTTAAGTATTTTTTTTTTTTAATTTAGCATTTTCAAGACAGTTACACAATATAGTCAACATATATCACATTTTACAGAACAAAGAATGAGGGTAAAATAATATTGGGGAAGGATGGGGGCGATAGGAAAGAGGCGGGTTGTAAGATAAATACAGATTATACAGTGCTATTATTAAAATGTATACATTGTTAAAGAGATTCTTTGGGCTTTTTGATATCGTGGTTTCAGTATTGGGACGTCAACAGATCCATATATAAATGAAAATCTGGTTTATTGAAATGTGTGAACCAGGGCTCCCAGGTGTTCACAAATCTGTTGGTGGAGTCATGGAGATACCCATTTTGAATGGGTTTATTATACTGAGAATCCTTTGATTTCTATTGTAGGCTTAAGCACACTTCTCCAGCAGTGCAACATCTTTGTAGCACTTTCCTGTTTGTGAACATTTGTTGTCAATATTTCCAGCAGTTTGAGCTGCAAACTGTAACAACAGATAACATTACCTTAGTAATAAAAGAATACATTGTGGCGAGTTACAGTCAGGGCTGCAGACATATTTCCTGGGGCTCAGAACTAGCCAATACGCAACTCAAACAATCTGGAGCCCAAATTAATTACCCATATCTTTAATGCAACAAGATGCTCCATTGCCCGCTTTTGTCAGCAATAAAATCTTGTTGCATTAAAGATATGGGTAATTAATTTGGGCTCCAGATTGTTTGAGTTGCGTATTGGCGCCACCAAAATAACAAAAAGGGAGTTATTGTTAAGTATTTGTTTTGCAGGACTCTATGGTGCCAATGTTCTGTGGGTACCATGTGAAAAATGAGAAAAGACGCTAGTGAATATTTATAATTTCTTCCACTATCACGCACCACTGGCATGCAAATTAGGTTGCACAATATTTAGAAATGTAATGATGTTCATGAATACCACACATAAGCAGAAAGAATACCTTGTCTCCCTCTATAGTATATTCTTATAAAACGTTACCACAATAAAGTCTTTTTCATTAATGAATGGCAAAGTACATCACAACTCCTGTTTTACAATGAATCATGAACTACCTTCAACAGTGCCAATTCTCCGGGACTACCCAGTTTCCCCCTGTCACTTTGCAGTCCTGGATGGGAGGAGTCTCTTCCTAGGCATCATTAGAGGAAGAATATCAGAGCAGCTGCTTTCCTGATTGGGAGGAGCAAAAGGTACTCCAGAGTAGAGACAGGGATGTGTTAAAGGATCAATCCATGAATATCCTACAGTACATATGTGTTTTTTTGTGTTTATTTAAATAAAGCAGGTTTGTGGTATTAGAAAATACTTACTACATTTCTTTTCCATTCAGCTTTTAATGCCATTTTGAATGGGTTTATTATACTGAGAATCCTTTGATTTCTATTGTAGGCTTAAGCACACTTCTCCAGCAGTGCAACATCTTTGTAGCACTTTCCTGTTTGTGAACATTTGTTGTCAATATTCCCAGCAGTTTGAGCTGCAAACTGTAACAATAGATAACATTACCTTAGTAATAAAAGAATACATTGTGGCGAGTTACAGTCAGGGCTGCAGACATATTTCCTGGGGCTCAGAACTAGAGTTACGAACTGGGGATCCCTCCCATGTCGGCGATCTTGCGAGCCCCCTCCATTTCACACCTCACGAGCCCCCTTTATTTCCCCCATCTCCCTTTCTATTTCTCTCCCCTACATCTCACTCCCCCTCTTCCTCACTCATCCCCTCTCTCCTCTCACTCTCCCACACAATCAATGCCCACACATGTATTTCTCTCCATTCCATCTAACTCTTACTCCTCTTTTTCTCTCCTCTCACCTCCCCCCATCACCCCACTCTCGCTCAATCTCCCTCCTCACATTCATTCCCTCCCCCAACATAGACAACCCCAACCCCACAAAATACATACAAAAAAAACTGCACCCCAAGAACATATAAAAGAATCCCTCCTCCACCTCCCAAATGCATAGAAAAGAAGCCCCCACCCTCAAATGCATAGAAAATAACCCCACCACACAAATGCATACAAAAGATGCATAGAAAATAAACCCCACCCCAAATACATAGAAAACATCACCCCACCCCCCAAATAAACAGAAAAGAACCCCCCAACCCTCCCAAATACATAGAAAAGACCCGCCCCCAAATGCATATTTTAAAAAAACACCTCCCAAATGGTGGAAGTTGTGCCCCAAACTCCGGCTGGGCCAGGCTACCGGTCCTCTTGTCACCGGGCCCTGACTCTCTCCCAGCTCCGAGCCACCCTCACTCCGACGCTGAACTGCTGGCACACGTCAGGCCTCCCTCTCATGAACCCCCAGCTTGCTTCCAGTGTGCGTCGATGTCAGAGAGGCCCAGCCTGTCTAATAGCTCGGCATGGGACAGAGTGAGAGAGGCCCACAGCTAGGGAGAGACGGGGCCCAGCAGCGAGAGGTCCAGCAGCCAGGACCGGCCGGAGTTCAGGCCCAACTTGCAGCACCAACCGGCCGGGCTCCCCACACCACCAGACCCAGGACACCTGTTGGCGGCCCTGGATACAATAAACGGAGTGAAGGATTGATTGAAAGTGAAAGGCAGCCAATAAGTGAACCCTGGGAAGCAAGATTTTGCTGATCAATCGCGGGAAAAGGAATTGATTGGCAGCTTAGGTCATTAGTTTTCAATAATGGCAATTAAAGGCTGTATATATTAAAATAATGTTTTTTTTAAGTGCTTTATATTTTTTGTTTACCTTGACGTTGTTATGCAGGCTTACGACGCTTTGGCCAAAGGGTTTAACTAAAAAAACAAGTATTTACTATTATTATTCAAGTATTTAAACTTTATACTCATTACCATATATGTTTTGTCAATTGGATGTAGCATTGGGCACCCCTGTCTTTTGTTGTATACATTTGCCACGCTCAGTAGCACTCATTTTGGCATAAATATATATTCATGATGTGGTGGATGTAGGAGTTTGAGCTACCTGGGGAATATGTGTGTGTTAATCAATTTCTGACTGGAACAGTTAAATGGAGGTTGGTGGCACCTCCCCCCAGAGCTCGCCCCTCCCCACCTTTTTAACTTGGGAGGTTCTGTCAATTTGCTGAATGGACAAGACTCACTGCAGTTCCTTCCCCTCATACAGAGGTAACAGGAAGGGTTCACAGTTTTAGTGTTAGGACCTGCATTTTTGGTTTACCTAGACGTTTGGTATGCAGGCTTACGAAGCTTTGGCCAAAGGGTTTAACTAAAAAAACAAGTAATTACTATTATTATTCAAGTATTTATCTTTATACTCATTGCTGATAATGTGTATTTTATAGGGGGTACTCTATATTGATTTATAAAGTTGTTTTGTAATAATATAGCCATTCTGTTGTTTACCACCTTTGCCCCATATACGTTGGCTGAATGCCCGGAATGTGGTCAGATGGCATAGTTTAAAGCTGCCTGACCAGGGCCTGCTTGCAGATTCTCCGTGACCAGACGAATAGCCCATCAGAATTAACACAGCGGGGGTCCCTGATTCTGAAAGGGACTCTGCTGCATTAATCCTACTGGGCCTCCCCAGTCTGGAAGAGCTGCATGTTTAAATGTCGAGGTGACACGGGAGAATGAAACTTGCAGGAGAAACCGGCACCCCGTACCGCGGCCAGTAACTTGGAAAGCAGAGGTTCCCCTGGGATGAAATATTTGTGGTTCAGCTCCAGAGACCCCTGTTTCCATACTACAGTACGTAATTAAAATAAAAGCAGTGCAATCACCTGTTAGAGATGCTCATGGAGAGGGACCACTTCTGTCTGCTCTCACTGTGCAGCTCTTCCAGAACAGACCAGTTGGATTAAAACAGACGGGGTCCCATTCAGAATCTGGCACCTTTGCTGTGTTAATCCTGAGGGGCAATTCCCCCCTGCTCTGCACTTGGCTGTGATCACTCCATGGTCGCTCCGTGGTTCACCAGTACATGTTGCGGAGCAGGGTGGAGATAAAGATGGTTTTATATGTACAGTATGTACCAGATCATTACACAGAATGAGTCTCAGTACAATCACAATGCTCACTGTCCCCCCTAAATCAATAGGGTAGCTGTGACGCTTACTGTACGCCCTCTATATCCTCTATATGCTAATCCTGACTACTCCCATGGGTAAAACCTGTCATATTGCAAGCTAATTCTTTACAATATTAGTTTTACTGTGTGGTAAATAGTATCTTCACAGCAAAATGTGATTGATGGATTGTACAGGGAACTTTGTAAATACAGTTGCATAGTATACTCTGTTAGCAGTGAGATACTCCCTTGCAGATCGCATTCTTAGACCCAGATCCAGAAAAGGGTGCTAAGATTTAATCTTTTAATCTCATGCAAATAAATGGGAGTAAAGGCATGCTAAATTGAACACCTTTTTGTGGATCTGAGCCTTAGGCTGCGCTTATAGTGCCGGCGACAGCCACGTCGCGTCAAAACAAATGCATTGCCGCCGTCGCGTGCGCTTATATTAAGTGCGGCGCGATGGCTTGGTCGCGATTGCTGGAAGTCATCTATTTTGATTTTTCCAGTGACCGCATCCTGCCGTCGCTGTCACCGCACTATAAGCGTAGCCTAAGGCTGCGCTTATAGTGCCGGTGACAGCGATGCGACGTTGCAGCAAAACAAATGCATTGCCGCCGTCGTGTGCGCTTATATTAAGCGCGACGCCGCGACCGATTGGTCGCTATCGCTCGAAGTAATCTCTATTTGATTTGCCAGTGACCGGCGCCATCGCCATAAGCGTAGCCTTACTCTTAAGCAAGTGCATCTTGTGTGCAGAGACGTAGAAGATCTTGATATCTCAGAAGATCTCTCAGTCTGTAACAGATCTGTATACATTCTTGAAAGCGTTATAATGTATATATGGAATATAATTCTCATCCAGCACAAAGCACTAATAACCCAGGTGATAGTTGGCTATAGAAATATTGTATTTAAAAATCGGAACTGCCTATTGCAAATATATTTCAGGTAATTACTACCTTCCCCTGGAGAAAAAAAATTGCTGGTATTTGTGAAATATATACGTTTGTTAGTACAAAAGGGAGAACATGAAACTATTCAGTGCATGAAGAATGTAAGTGAAGATGAATACCCTTTGTACTCTTAAAAGAGAGAAAAATACATTTTACAGCTTTAACAGATACAGTACAGTAGGTCAGCTAGATTTTTTTTGCACGAGACAGGGTTTTAACATATAGAGAGTGTATTACTGAAAAAGAAACTAATTGAATCTTACTAAATCTAGGATTAACAACATGATCACTGCTTTTACCTCAGTATTTGAAAAGCTATCTCTCATTTGCCCTGAAAGCTTTTTTGTGAATGAAAATAAGATTGGCAATGGATTATTTCCTGTCCAATTAAACACAGCTATTATGAGACCAGACAAATGCCTAAAACATTTTCTTAAAGCTAAAAGGATAAATAACAAAAAGTGTAGTTTACATCCAGAAATTCAGTATCATAATATAAAGAATTATCTCTCACTCTTAAGAAATCCATTATTCCAGAATAAGTACAGTAGTTATATTTTCAACTCAACTTCCACAATAATACAGTAGAAAATGTGATTATAGTCTAGGAAATATTTTATTGACTATAAAAACACTCCAGCTTTGCCTCATTGTATAGTCAAATGCATTCAGTAATATAACCTTTTGCTAGAAATAACATCATTTTCAAATCAAATAGACCTAAATGTTAAACCTAATGAACCTCAAAGGAGTAATAAGAAAAAAATCCATATAGCAAGCAAATTTATAAACATTATTGCATGTCATAAAATTATTCATAAAATAATGTTTGCATTAATAGATGAATAAAAATAAATATATTTTCTTAACAAAGCTGCTGTCAGTGTTCAGTGGTGTCAGGTGTTTAATTACTCTCGAACAATTAAATATTTATGTTAGTTTTACATTAAAAAAACAAGCTGCTTATTACATGTGTCTCGTGGGAGAATTAGACATATGAAGGAAGTAAGTTCATGCAGCTTGTGAGGAATGACATTTTAACCTTTAACAATATATAATCAACAAAATGAAAGCAATCATTTTGCATGTCAGTGTCTTCAAAATAACGAGTTGCAAAATAATTTATTTGTATCCGGGACTCATTTTATATGCATAGTACAACTTATAGTCACAGCAAATGTCTGCAAAGAACAACAAAAATCAGGAGGTACAGATGAAGCCACCAGTATTAGAACTCTTTCCTGGGAAATTCTGGCGCAGTATCACAGTAAAGGCCTCAACATGCCTCAACATTTCTGTGAGATTCTTAATGGCCCATCGGATTAACACAGCAGGGGTCCCTGCAATCCCATTCAGTTTGAATTCAAACTGAATGGGACTGCCAGGGACCCCCGCTGTGTTAATCCGACGGGCCATTAGTCTGTCTGCAGAAATGTCACAGAAATGTTGCAGCATTACTGGGAAATTGCCCCAGATTTCCAAACCAAGTGTTCAGATACTCGTGGCTGCATCTGTAGCGCCATTAATGTACATAGCGCTTCACAGCAGTAATATATGTGACAATCACATAAATAATAAATAATATAAATTACACATAAAGGGGAGAAGTGCTTGAGACATAAAAGTAACATTTAGGAAATGGATTACCTGCTCTGAAGAGCTTACAATCTAATTTGTTGGTAGGAAGAATGTACAGAGACAGTAGGAGGGTGTTCTGGTAAGTGTGTCTGCAAGGGGTGAAGCTTAATGTAGGAGGTGTTAATTATCACCAATGGAGCTACTCATATGCTTCGTTAAGCAGGTGAGATTTAAGGTGGGTCTAAAAGGTGGATAGAGAGGGTGTTCATCGAATATTGAGGGGAAGGGCATTCCAGAAGTGTGAACAGTCAGTGAGAAGGGTTTAAGGCGAAAGAGGGCTTTAGATACAAAAGGCGTAGAGAGAAGAAAGTGAGAAGTAGAATTGAGAGTGTGATATAGAATTTGATAGGAAGCCAGGAGAGGGATTTCAGCAGGGGAAATGCTGAGATGGATTTCAGAAAGAATAGAGTGATTCTGGCAGCATCATTTAGAATAGATTGTAGGGGAGTCGGGTGAGAGCCAGGAAGTCAGACAGCAGGAGATTACAGTAGTCGGGACGGGAGAAAATGAGGGTCTGTGTCAGAGTTTTTGCAGTCGAGCAACAGAGGAAAGGGCGTATCTTGGTGTAGCCCAGTCCCCTGGGACTATGGATTTCCTGGCCTTATAACACTGTTAGTCCCATTTAGTAACAGGTCAGTGTTAGCAGTAGACTATGCTGGGTATGTTACATTGTTCTGTGAGCATGTTCAATAAAATTCTGGGTTAGCCTGCTATGGTAAGGGGGGTCTATGATAGTGTGTAGGCCGGCTTACTAGCCACTCCCCATGGAAGGAGGTGGTTTTCTCCTCTATAGTATAGAGTAGGGTTAGTGGAAGTAGTTGCTCTGGGATAGACTTCACAGTTTGCAGACATAGAAGAGAGCCTCTCCCCAGAGGGAGCAGGCTGAGGCCTTGCCCCATGAGGGGGTAAGGTATCTACAAAGAGAGAGATAGTCAAGGTCTAATGTCTGGGTTCTGCATCAGGGACAGTGACCTGTTATCCCATCAATCATGTACCAGTTATACCCTATCTGGAGTTAGGAGTGACTTGACCACAAGAAGAAGTGTCTATGAGGTTCATCCTAAAAGCCTCAGGATCCTCTTAGACTGGAGGCGCTGTCACCTAGAGAATCACCGTGAGTCTGTCCTGATGTCCTCCACACAACATCGCGCAGATCTCCTGCCTCCTGTTTACCACTCAGGTATGAATTAGCAGCCACAGCATATACCAATAGCAACATCATCTCCCATAGGGTGGGGGAAGAAGGGCTATGTTGGTAATTTTGCGGAGGAAAAAACATCAGCTTTTTGCTACCTTTTGAATGTGAGAAGAGAATGTGAGAGAGGAGTCGAGTGTAACCCCTAGGCAGCGTGCTTGGGCTACTGGGTGAATGATAGTTCTTCCATCAGTAATGTGGAAGGAGGATATAGGGCCAGGTTGGGAGGAGTATGAGGAGCTCTCTTTTTGCCATGTTAAGTTTAAGTCGGCAGAGGGCCATCCAGGATGATATCACAGAGAGACATTCAGAAACTTTCAGGTATCCAAGACCTTGGACCCAAAACCTGAAGCAAAATTCATCACGGTCAGAGATTTATGGTAATATGAAAGAAACTACAACTGTTTTTTTTTTTTTAATTAAGTCCTGATTATCAATACGTTTCTTATTTACAGTGCACACTTCAAAGTACAGTTTATTTTTTATAGTAAATGTGAGTTATAGAAAAGGGATTTGTTTTAGAAACTATTTCACTCTTACATTAATAGTACTACTATTGTACAAATGTTTCTAA
The DNA here is from genome assembly GCF_040206685.1 of Ascaphus truei. Classification (NCBI taxonomy): domain Eukaryota; kingdom Metazoa; phylum Chordata; class Amphibia; order Anura; family Ascaphidae; genus Ascaphus; species Ascaphus truei. The sequence goes on from NC_134483.1 coordinate 402,247,462, forward strand.
AATAGGTTAGACTTATTGTTTGCTAGGTTTACTGTTTTTTACAATTAGACACAGTGCCACTACATACAGTAAAGCTGATTCAATCTGATCTATGCTTCCCTTGGGAGCTTCCAAATCCCATAGTGATGCACGAACAGATTTATCAGGTGCAGGGAAAATACATACAATAGTAAGCGCTCCTAACTTCCTTTTTGTGTTCTCTTTCAGTGCTAAAATGTTTAGGTCACAGTTTGAGGGGGTGGGTTAGGGGGTTACCAGCAGGTACTTCTATTCGTTATTACTGTATTCCCTTGTGAATTTTTTCCCATGTGACATCATACATGGGACATAAAGGATGTTACCCTGGGCATTGTCTTCTTGGAAGGTGATTTAAAAAAAATGTTTACATTTTTTTATTGTATTTATTTATATTGTTTGTGTACCTTCACCAAACTAGATGATTGTTCATTGGAGTCTCTTAAGGACTAGGATAAGTACTTATTTGATGCTTTAACCACTTCAATGCCAAAAAGGCTACCTAAGCCATTGTCAAACTCGATTGTACTGTAGAAAGCTAAACGGGACATTTTCAAAGTTTTCAGGAAATGAGTGGGAACCTAAAGTACTGTATACACATATACACGTATACACGTTCCCAACTGAAAAACACAACATACTGTATGTCAATTTAAAAGAAATGTTCAACCTACAGTAGGACCAAAGTAAAGCAATGGCAATGATACATTAAATGGGTACATGCAAGTGATTTCTGGCTTTTGATATTTGAAAAGATCCCGTGCCTCAGGAAAAGTCATTGCCCTGTTCCTTCACTTTTATCTCAATTATGCCAATTATTAGTTAACAGCCAATTCTGGGGGAAAGGGAGACTTATTTAAGTATAGTCCCGATATATATATATATATATATATATATATATATATATATATATATATATATATATGTGTGTGTGTGTGTGTGTGTGTTCGACAAACCCAGTCGCCCGGTCGCCGGGGGCGACTCAAAAATGCCCCTTGGCGATTGGCCTAAGTAGCGCACGTGCTGCTGTTTAATTTCCCCCGCTCGCACTGAAGGAAAGAGGAAAAAAAACAGAGACGGGTTCATGTTGCTGCAGGAGATTACCCCGCCTACGGCTCTCTGACCTTAGCTTTCCCTCCTCCCCAACCTCTCTGACCTGTGCTTTCCCTCCTCACCAGCCACTCTGACCTGCGCTTTCCCTCCTCCCCCGCCCTCTGACAAGCGCTGTCCCTCCTCCCAGCCTCTCTGGCAGCCAGAGCGTTGATAGCATGGCACTAGGGGGGGGGGGGGGGGAGCGGGGCACTCGCATCACTCGCGTCACATTATTGTGACCTAGGTGGAAGTGCTGCTGCCGAGAAGGACAAGGGGAGAGAGGAGAGCCCCGGGCAGGTAATTACAGCGGGGCCCATGTGGAGATCAAACCCTCAGTACCTGACTCGTGCGACATCCCTTGTCTCCTGTGTGTGTGTGTGTGTGTGTGTGTGTATGTCTCTCTGTCTGTGAGTATCTGTCTGTGAGTGTGTGTCTGTCTGTGAGTGTGTCTGTCTGTGAGTGTGAGTCTGTGAGTGAATCCACCCATCCAGTCACCCACCCACCCAGTCACCCACTCGCTGTCACCCACTCGCTGTCACCCACTCGCTGTCACCCACTCACTGTCACCCACTCACTGTCACCCACTCGCTGTCACCCACTCGCTGTCACCCCCTCCCTGTCACCCCCTCCCTGTCACCCCCTCCCTGTCACCCTCTCCCTGTCTGTCTCTCTCTGCCTTTCTCTCCCTGTCACCCTCTCCCTGTCTGGCTGTCTCTCTCTGCCTCTCTCTCCCTGTCACCCTCTCCCTGTCTGGCTGTCTCTCTGTCTCTCTCTCTGTCACCCTCTGTCACCCACACTCTCTCTCCTCTCTGTCGCACCCACACTCTCTCTCTCTGTCACCCACACTCTCTCTCTCTCTTTGTCACCCACACTCTCTCACACTCTGGATCTGGATATCTTACTTACCCTATATATCTTAACTGTCCTATACCTACACCGAAATTACCTATACTGCTTTCTTCCAGATCTAATTCTCGAGCTTCACACGGGAGACATCAGAATCCCCCCTAACACAGAAAACAGGTAGGGAACACCTCCCCTCCAATGTATAACATTGCGGGAATGAGGGTAGCTGGACATTGAGGGACTGCGGATCAGTTAAGATCCCAGGTGGGATTGCTGCTTTAGATATTGTGAAGCGGGGGTGTCCAGGCACTGGTTAAGGGGTTCAGGAAACTAGTCATTCACATGTGGCTTTTTTTTTCTAGATCCGACATTTGTACACACACACACACACACACGTAATTATGTAACAAGGACTTATTGTAGTAAAGTATAAATGTAATACAATAAATAAACTGTTATGTCAAAAACGAATGTTGTTCTTACTAGGAATTTATTATTTTTTTTTAAAAAAAAGCAGGACTGGGGCGGGGCTAAGGGTGGGCTGGGGGCAGGGCTAAGGGCGGGCTGGGGGTGGGGCTAAGTGGCGAGTAGATTTTTGGGTTCGGCGAGTAGATTTTTGGTTGATTTGTCGACCACTGTATATATATATATGTGTGTATATATATATATATATATATATATATATATATATATATATATATATATATATATATATATATATATATATATATATATATATATACATACACTTAACTTAACTCAGTATTATGGTTGGCCCATCCTTTAGCTTCTTTGCATACCCAGTTAATCAACCCCACACTGATGAGATCCATTAAGGTCGAAACAGCTATCTGTGGGTGGTTTTCTGGGTATGCACCTTAACCCTGGCTGTGCTCAAAGCTGTGACCATGCAGCAAGCTTAAGCCTATAGGGAACCATGTTTAAAATGGATTTTGAAGCAAAAAGTGGCACTGTGTGCTCATTTGCATGTCATTTCCCAGAATCCCTTGCTGCAGTGGAAGTGCTGTGTGCTGGGTGATAATGGGGAAAGGCGGTGTTGCAGACCTGCCTAAGACATGCAGATGAGCATACAGTTGTATTTACACACATATATATATATATATATATATATATATATATATATATATATATATATATATATATATATATATATATAAATATATATATACATACACCCCCAGCAACAAGCTGGGTGTGTATGTTAATTTAATTTCTGACTGGAATCAGTTGTATGGAGGTGTTGGCACCTCCCCCAGAGCTCACGTCACCTCCCCCTTTTTAATTGTGGATCTTCTCCTCGCTGCAGGTAATGAATCTATTATGGTTCTTCCCCCTCACACAGAGGTATAGGGAACTAATGCAGTGTAGTGTAGGACTTGCACTTATTATGGTTTACCTTGACGATTTGGTGTGCAAGCTTATGATGTTTTGGCCAAAATTTCTAACTAAAAAAACATATTTTAATATTAATAGCATTAGCATTATTATTTACACTGAAGCATCATTTCTTGTAATTATTACCATGTATGTTTTGTCATTTGGACGTAGCACTGGGCACCCCCTGTGTTTTCTATATATATACAGTATACAGTGTTCGACAAACCTATACATTTGCACGCCCCGGGCGAGTGGATTTAACATCGGGGCGAGCTCCTATTGGCCTAAAGCAGCACACGTGTGGTTCTAGGTGGCGAGTAGATTTTTTTGTTCGGCGAGTAGATTTTTTGGGGATTTGTCGACCACTGCATATGTATATGCATATATATATATATATATACTAGCTTTTGTACCCGGCTTCGCCTGGGGAATATATCTCCCAGCACCCCCCCCCCTCCCTGCTGGTACATCTTCCCCCGCTTCCGCCACATCCCCCACCCCCCTGTTGGTACATCTCTCCCCCGCTGCCGGCACATCTCCCACGCTCCCCCTCTCACTGCCGGCACATCTCCCACGCTCCCCCTCTCACTGCCGGCACATCTCCCACGCTCCCCCTCTCACTGCCGGCACATCTCCCACGCTCCCCCTCTCACTGCCGGCACATTTCCCCTTGCTGCCGGCACATCTCCCCGCCCCCCCTCCTCCACGCTGCTGGGATATCTCCCCGCTCCCAATACCTCCGGCTGCCGGCACATCTCCCCGCGCTGCTTTAGGCTGCGGCCACACTGCCGCTGAGCATGCTCATGCTTGAGAGTGGTGACGTCACCAACTCTCCAAGCATGAGCGATCGTCTGTCCTGCAATTTTTTTTAGAGCAGGAGTGGGGGGCGTGGCTATTAAGGGAGGGGGCTGTCTCTGTGTGTGTGTGTCTCTGTGTGTGTGTGTGTCTCTGTCTCCATTTTCCCTATACAACCTTCCCTCCCCTCCCTCCCCCTCCATTGCTCTCTATCTCCCCCCATTGCTCTCGCTGTCTACCTGCCCCCCTCTCTCCTGGCCCCCTCTTCCCCCCCCTCTCTCTCTCCCTTCCCCCTTTCTCCTTTCTTTCCCTTACGCTATCTCTCTATCCCCCTTCTCTCCTTTCTCTCCACTCCGTGTCCCCCCTCCCACTCTGTTCCCCCCTCACTCTATTTCCCCCCTCACTCCATTTTCTCCCCTCACTCACTCAGTTCACCCCCTCACTCCGTTTTCTCCCCTCTCCCTCCCTCACTCTGTTTTCTCCCCCCTTCCTCTCTCACTCTGTTTTCTCCCCCCTTCCTCTCTCACTCCGTTTTCTCCCCCCCACTCACTCTGTTTTCTCGCCCCCACTCACTCTGTTTTCTCCCCCCCCCCACTCACTCCATTTTCTCCCCCCCACTCACTCCGTTTTCTCCCCCCCACTCACACTCTGTTTTCTTTCCCCCCTCACTCACTCCTTTTTTTTCCCCTCACTCACTCCGTTTTCTTCCCCACTCACTCACTCCGTTTTCTTCCCCCCTCACTCACTCCGTTTTCTTCCCCCCCTCACTCTGTTTCCCCCCCCCACTCTGTTTTTTCCCCTCCCTCACTTCGTTTTCTTCCCCCCACTTACTCCATTTCCTCTCCCCCCACTGTATATATATATATATATATATATATATATATATATATCAAATGTAAATATTACTATGTGCTCATGTCTTATAAAGGTCTGCAGTATGTATGTGTGTGTATATGTATATGTATATGTATATGTATATGTGTATATATATATATATATATATATATATATATATACATATATATATATATATATATATATGAGAGACACAGACTGACTTACTCTTTCTGATAGCGAGATAACACGTGGTCTCATGACCGCAGTACAGCCGTAATCCTACAAGGCCAGCTACTAGTCTGTACAAACTGCGCAGAGGAGTTGCCAAGAGAAGCAGTTTCTCTCTGTGTTTCCCCGAGCGGCATTTAAAGGAGCATTTCATGCACTTATTATTATTTCTACATAGGTTTGAATCAGGGGTCTCCTCAGCTAAACCCTTTAAATTTCAGCTTTGGGGGCCCCCTGCTTCCAAACATACAGACATCCAAAGAGAGTGCCGATATCTCCTGCAATTTTAAAGCTCCTGCATAACGTGGGCGAATAGGAAACCACACCGGATGATGTCATGGCTTCCTATTGCCTCATTATGGAACGGATACTAGCACCCCATACAGAGGTATGTATCTCCAGAAGTAGGGGGGCCCCAGTTCAGAAATTAATTGGGTTGGACTTCGGAGACCTCCGAGCTTCAAACCTATGCTAAAAAAATGTAAAAACAAAAAGGCAGCACTTGGATTGCTTCTTCTTCATCAAGGTGCCGGAAAGCAGACCAGTCCAAGTTACGTACCCCCCAACAACCCCAACAAATCTACCCCCCCCCCATGCAGTAGACTAAATTCCAATATCTGCAAGAAGAAAAGAATGAAAATAAATATGACATCAGGAAAAGAAAAAAAGAAAAACTTCTCACCAGGGATTGCTCTTCAATTAACGTAGGATCCATCACCCTTCACCCAGGATGGATTTATTTTACCACATTGTTTATTATTATTATTGTGCCATCAGACAGGAATTATTTTTTATGGGTTATTTATTATTATTGGCTATCGGGCACGGATTGTTTTTTGGTGTTTTTTATGGTTGGGCATCAGCCCTTTATTGGACCTGATGGTGCGGCAGAAGACGAGGAGGATGAGCCTTCTTCCCAGCAAGGGTAAGTAATACTTGTATTTATTTAGGATGCTCATTGATTTGTAATGTGGGTATCTACAGTAGGCCCCTGTTGATGGTGCCAGTAGGCAATGTGCCAATAAATGGATTAAAAGGCTAAAGTTTGATTGTGTTATTATTTTATTGTAATGTCTATTTTGTTAAATTTATTTTTTTAATGCTTCTTAGTGGACAAAAGCACTTTTAGTCAGATTTGGCTAATAGGACTATTTCCCATTACTGTGGGGGGAGAGGGATACTTTTGTTGGGGGTAGAGTGGGATAAAGGGGTTAGTTGCCTCGGGGAGGGTGGTTAGACACCCTGGGGGGTTGGCAGGAGTGGTTAAGCCTTTCATCACCATAGCAGTTTGCAACTGAGGTAATGTAGAGGGGTAAGTAATTTATTTTGTTATTTTACATTTATTCTTTCTAGTATTATAGCACAGTATATTCTTTACCTTTATTTCAAATGTTTGCCTTTTTAAACATGTTTTCATATTTTTGGGGGTTAATTCCGAAAAGCACTATTGACCACATTAGGCTCAGTGACGTCAGTAGAGGTGTCGCTCTCGAACAGTAAACTTGTCAAACAATCCTATAGCAACCCACTGCCTACACAAAGTGCTAACACAGCACAGCATCTAATGGTGGCATTATTCCCTCCAGATCCTTATGACAGGTTTTTTTTTGTCTCCTCCGTCAGAATTCCAGGGTGTGTGTTGCAGAGTTCCGGGGTGGGTACTATATATATATTCAGTTTGAATGGGACTGCCAGGGACTCCCTGCTGTGTTAATCCAATTGGCCATTAGTCTGTCTGCAGAAATGTCACTGAAATGTTGCAGCATGTACCCAGCATGTACCTGGGTCTTGTTGGTGATTGCCCCAGATTTTCCAAGGCAAGTTTTAGAATACTCGTTGGCGCACCTGTATCTTGAAAGTACCTAACATCAGAACTCCACAGAACATATTCTCCCAACACTGCTCACAGTTTTCAATTTGTCCCAGTATCTGAAGAGGAGATTACACAAGCACTCCTCAAATTAAAACTAAGCAGCCAATGTGGACCTGATCTACTGCAGTCTAAGTTCCTATGACTTGGTGTACCAGCCATTGCCAAACCGTTTGCTTCCCTAATAAACTCTATGTTGTCTTCAGGCCATATCCCTAAGACCTACAAAACTGCCAGAGTTGTCCCAATCTTCAAAAGTGGGGACAAAAACACTGTCACACTACAGTCCAATCTCTTCTCCCAATACTATCCAAAGTCATGGAAAAATTTGTTTTGTGTATATATATTAGAAATAGACAGTATATGTAGGGATTCATATAACTTATTGTCATTATTGTTATTATTTTAAAGTCTATTGTATTTTAAAATGTATTTTATTTTATTATTGTAAATTACATTAGCTATTCTAAAACAATCAATGTAGGATTTTTGTACCTCTGTATCATTAAATGAAAGACTGTTTAAATGAGAGATTGTTTAAAATGTAAATTCTAACAGTTTAGAATATTAAAAGAAACTAACAGGCACAGCAGAAACAGCGATTGGACTAATTGCTAGAATCAAACAGCTGAACATATGCAGGCTGTCCTGAGGCAGGGTATAACATAGACTGCAGTGAGACATGTGACATAAGCCCAGAAGAAGTCAATACACAGACGAAAACTAGTTGGGCATTTTGGACTACAGAGGCCACCGTACCCACTCCACCTGGAATCAGAGCGGCTTACGTGAGACTAAGGCAAGGCAACCCGGGACATGAGTGAGAGACGCAGAACAGGGAACCCGTGCACACGGACACGGACACGCACACAGCAAGGAGCTGAGCCTGCAGCTGAGTCTGGAGAGGGTTGGAGTGCCCCCAAAGTCACTCTCTGCTTTTGACCAGAGGGGAAAGTGTGAATTGTACCTTTCCCCCCTGTGTTTGTCAATTAAAGTAAAATGTTAATGCACCATATTTTATGCATCTGTGCTTTCTTTTCTACATGAAGTTTTTCCAGGAGTAACCACTTCAGAGGACCCTGTTCCATGGAGTTGCAGTATAAGTGATATCAGTGTTTATTTGTGTTCACTGGGTTTATTGCACAGTTATATTGCACTGTTATATTCACATTCTTGTTTGTGCCACGAACACCAGTTTGTTTAGTTTAGTGTTTTTTGCGGTATGAAAAAATGTGTTCATTCCCAAATTAAGCGATTACTATACCAAGACAAATTTCCCTAGCCAATTCCAATCTGGCTTTCGCCCCAAACACTACACAGTAACTACCCTCCTAAAAGTTTGCAATGAGATCCAGTGTGGGATGGAACTGGGACAACTTACCAGTGCAATATTCCTAGATTTTGCAAAGGCTTTTGATACTCTTGATCATGTTATCTTGCTAAACAAACTCCAGTGCTCTGGAATGGGGAAGCATGCTTTAAACTGGTTTAATTCCTACCTATCAGATAGATCCCAACATGTAAAAACGAGTGGAGGAAAGCCTCCCAAAAACAGAGCTCAAGAGCATGTGAGTAGGCACTGTTATGTAGATGTAAAGATAGATATCAAAGGGTAAGTGTAACCAATCCGGTATAGATTCATCCAAGGTATGATAGTCTTGATCCTATTATACTCTTTGTATAGGGTTAGCCAACCAACAATAAAATATGGGGATGTCTGAAAAGATCTCCAACGAGATCAGCCATACCCCCAAAGTAGCCGGTGAATAAGTCCCTAGAGCTGAACTTGCAGCGTTTTTTAATGGATTGCAGACTTCAATAAACATCATTTTTAAGTGACCCAGCAGCATTAGTCTCTCCTTGGCACCTGAGTGTATGCAGTGCAGGACCACGTCCTCCTTGATGGAAGAAACCCTACCTAGATCCCAACATGTGCCTATCTCAGACACTAACTCCAACCCCTTGGATATCACCTTTGGTGTCCCGCAAGGCTCCGTTCTGGGGCCCCTACTCTTCTCAGTGTTCATCAATGATCTTCCGACAGCTTGTAAGGGAGCCTCAATACTCATGTATGCGGATGACACAATCTTATATGCACACAGCCCTAACCTCTTTGACCTTGGACCATACTTCAATCTGACTTTTTGAGATTTGAAAATTGGATTTCCCAAAACAAACTGTTTCTAAACACTGACTAGACTGTAACAATGATATTTGGGACCAAGGCTCCATTTCTAAAGCTACTAATGAAAGAGCTACAGATTAGAACCAACGCTGATACTATCCTAGTCCCTGTTACTAGTTTCAAATATTTGGGCATATGGTTTGACTCCCATTTAACATTTGGGTTGCACATTGATACTCTGACATCCAAAACCTATGCCAAACTAGGTATACTATATAGGAACAAATCCTCCCTAAGTCTGCAGGTAAGAAAGTGCATCACATACTGTAGTAGATGCTGATGCCAATTATAGACTATGGGGACATAGTATATGGCACAGCACCCCAAACTCACCTTGGCAAACTTGATACCCTCTAGAACTCAATATGCCGCTTTGTCCTCCAATGCAATTACACACACATCACTGCGAAATGCTCAAAGAACTAGATTGGTAATCACTTGAGTCTAGGCGCAAAGTTCATCTCACCTGTCTTGCCTTCAAATTATCTTTAACTGTGCATACAATGTCTTGTATTTGATGTACTGTATAACCCATTTCACTCATTGTAACTATGTACTAGTGACCATGTATCTGTCATTATAACTCCGTGCCCAGGACATACTTGAAAACGAGCGGCAACTCTCAATGTATTACTTCCTGGTAAAACATTTTATAAATAAATAAAAATAAACAATACATACACGGCTGCAACTGCCAGTTGTCGACCACTTGCCGCGTAGCAACCCAAGCCTTGTCTATCACTGTCATGAGAATTCTGAAATTTTTCACAGGAATTAGCCGTGGTTTTACCATGGTGTGAAAGAGAGCAGAAATGAACATTTAGCATTTTTTGCAATACAGACCAGAAACTCAAGTCAGCGATCACGAGTTATTGTCTCTTAAAAATCTAATTACACTGCAACCTGTCACTTACTGTATTCCCCGTTGATGTGTGCACGATCCGATATCACACAGATGTTTATTACTGTACTGTATGTACGTTAAGTGTATTTAATTGAAATCTAAAGAGTAAAAACGTGAAAGTACCAAAAAGTATTTTTAGAGAATGGAATGTTTTATTAGCACACGGTAATAAAGTAAACATTTATAGAACAGGCATGGAGTACAGTACTTTACATTATGACTACATTATAATTACATTATGGGGGGCGGTGCGGCTCAATTAGTCTGTTTTGTGTACTAAAACGATCAAATGGAAGAAGGAAAAAAAACAGAGAACTGTTTGAAAAGTTAATAAAAGTGATCACTGCCTGGGAACGTGTGTGTGTGTGTGTGTGTGTGTGTGTGTGTGTGTGTGTGTGTGTGTGTGTGTGTGTGTGTGTGTGTGTGTGTGTGTGTGTGTGTGTGTGTGTGTGTGTGTGTGTGTGTGTGTGTGTGATATTTCTGTTTATCTACAGGAAGCATACCGAAGATTAATAATATTAATATTGAATAAAAAGACACAAAATTAAATAATTATAACTTTTTTTTTACCCCCAATTACCCGTCATAAATTGCACATGCAAAGATACAGAATACTGCCGTTTGCAATTTCATTGACAAATAAAAATGTGAGGATATTTAATTTTGTTATTGTGTTATATATGACACATATCCACATTATGTTTCCTCTAAGCCCTGAAATGTATGCTCTTCTTATTTAGAGGGGGAAAAAAGTTCAATGGTTCAATGTTCCATTGTTAGTCAAGGCACTGTAATGCTCAATGTAGGCCTTGTGTCCTATGCACATGCGTACTATACTGCTGCGGCAGCTTTTATTCTAACAAATCGCCGTTTTTTCCCTGGCTTTTTCCTGGAATGCGACGCTCTTCACCTGGCGCATGCCGCGTTCATTTTGCGTTCCCAGCCACGGGTAATGCGCGGCTGACGCGCGGTTGATGCGTTTATTGAGAATGGTTAGAATTTAATAGGTTGCAATTATTCGCGTGTCCGCCAGATGGCAGATATTCATGAATTGTAATGCGCATGCGCTTCAGTAATGTGTCGACTTGCAGGTGTTTCGTTTAAAAAAAATACCACAGTGTGCTATTGTAACTTGGCCTTGAGACAGAAGGAAGAGGTTGCAAAAATGTATCAATTTAGGCTTTTCATATTAAAGAAAGACAAAGACCAGTTTCGGTTACAGTATTCTCCAGAGACCCGCCCGCCATGAGTGTTCAAGTGCAGCCCGTTTTCCAAAAACCCGACAGAAGTCACGCGTATTTGATATGGGCCGCGATTAATGCAACAGAGAATAAGATGGCAACAGTTGTTCAAATGTATCAGTATTTTATCGAAAACTATGACTTTTACAAATTTTCGCCAACTCCTCATATGTGGAAGCGTGCAATAAGGAAAAGGTTATGTAGTTTTTATCGTATTGAGCCACAATTGTTTTTATCGCCCTGTTTTTATCGTATTGAGCCACAATTTGTTAGAGGGTATTGGTGTGTATCACCAGCATTTCCTGTATCTATGATCATGATGACGGCAAAAGGCAAAGGGTCGTGTTAAACCCAACTAAGAAACGACAGTCGCTGCCAAGCAATGCACCAGCACCGGCTTCCAAAGACGGTCCTGCCGTCAGTGACAACCCTGAGCCTGAGCCTGATTTCACGTGCAGTTTCGATCAAGCTTGCATGTACCTAAGCAACTTCCAGCCTCATCAGCTGACTACAGGTGGACTAGTCCCGCTGCAAACTATCGACGTGAATGATCAAGAACGCTGGACTGGCAGTGGACCGGCGCCGGCGCCAGCTGAATGGGAAATACTATGGTGAGTATTGTTGCCGTATTATTTTCTGTGTTTTTTTTATTTTGACAATACAGTATCAATATCGGTGCGATTCAAAAGTCAAGCGATTCTCCTGTAAGCAATATCATTGGCTGAGCGGCTTCTACAGTACTGCAGATACTGAACAATTGGTGGAACGCTAGGCGCATGCGCATTGGAGCCTTCTTGAAACGCATATGCGTGTCATCGCATCGACGGTAGGCGCATGCACATGTGAACAGGAGACGCCCCCCCGAGAAAATTATTGGTGAGACTGGCTGGGTACTTCTTTAGGGGGCTGACCATTACAGTAAAACTTTTCTTTTTGTTTTTCCTGAGAAAAGAAAGCGGCTAATGGAGGGATTTCGATGGATAATATCGCTTTGTGTACAATGCCTGCACATTGCTGAATCGGATTTAAAAACCCACGTACCGGAGTCTACAGTTTAGTTGCCGTTGTTATTGATTAGGATAGAATACTGTACCTGAAACAGTATGCTGATGTTTTTCGGCCGTACAGTATACTGTAAAATACTTTTTTATATACAGTACAGTATACAGTGTAATAAACCCGAAAAAATAAAAACTATGCATTTATTCTACATGTATCACATACATTATGTGTCTTCTACAGTATACAGTGCCAGTACATACAGTACAGTTTGTGTCTTCTATTTTTTTTTAATACTCTTATACTAAGCATGCCTACAGTATACAGTGCAGTATGCCTCGACATTCTAGAAAAACACTGTATTTTGTTACAGTAGCAAAGGAGCAAATGGAAACAATGTAAGACAAATCAACATGTTCTTTTATTGGTGGAGTAAGTATAAAAACATTTATTTACAAATACTGTACAATGTAGAAATATTTTAAGTGCACAGTAATTCAAAACATCAACAGGTGTATGGTTTACTGCTACATGTGTGAAAACATTTATGTCAGTCAGTATGGTTTACAGTCACATGTTTTAAAAACAAATTCTTTATTCATAAAATAAGCAAAACGCAACATCTCCTTTATTAAAGAACGACAAGTCAAAACATACTGTATACTGTACAGTGGGATGGTGTGCAAAACAGTCTGCACCAGTACAGTCCTCGAGGGCAACAAACAGGGCAGGTTTTCAGGACAACCTTGAAAACTGTGCCTGTTTGCGGCCCCCAGGGACTGGAATTGTGCATGTCCTGTGTGTGTAGACAGCAAGTTAAAACATTTCTGTATAAATACAAGTAAAAAAACACACAACAACATCTCCTTTATTTAAGTACAGCAGGTCAAATCATGTACAGTACAATACAGTTCAGCACAACAGTATGGTCTTACAGAAAGTCCTCCGCATTGTCTGTCCATGGCCGATTCCATGCATGGCGCAAAACGCCATTAATGCAGTCTCGAACGCCTTTCATTACAGGATCTGTAATTGGATAAAAGCGCCGCATTTCATCCCGAATGTTCCGTCTTAAATTGGCAGGAAGCGCCTTTTTAACGTGATTTCCGTCGTAGTTCACTTTGAAGGCCCAGCCGCAGTACAACGAGTAGGGAACATGGTGCTTAAAAAGTAACAAGGCATACTTGTGGGGTGCACCAGCACTCTTCACCCTATACTTCTCCCTGAGCGCCAGTGGCAGATCGCACAGGGTGATGTCGGGCACCGTATCGATGCGAGCGACTGTAGGTCTTTTGGGAGCGGGTGTGCTTGAGGCGACGGGCGATGGTAGGTTGTCTGGGAGGAAGCTTTCCTCCGGTCTTGGTCGCCGTGTTGTCTCCTGGCGTGGTCTTGATGGGGTTGTCATGTCCTCCTCAACGGCATACATGTACACTGCATCTTCTGGTGGAGAGGGTGCGCTTGGTGATAGAAGGGGGTCGAAGGTCCCATTCATCACATCCATGTCACCCCCCTGCTCCAGCGTCGGGGAAACAGGGGCATTAACACCGAGCAAATAATGTATGCCCGCTATGTCAGCCTCTATCTTCTCCATCCGTCGATCCATCCGTTGATCCATATGTTTCATCCGTTGATCCATTTGTAGCATCCGTTGCTCCACATTTAGCATTGTCTCCAGAAGCAGATCTATCTTTGCTAGCACAATAGAATTCCCGGGGAGATCCACACTTATCCCATTCAGCATCCGGTCTAACGAGCTGCTTCTTGTGCATGGCATGTGAACATCTGGGGGGATGGGTGCAATGGAGGATGAGATGGGGGTTTCCTGGAGAGAAGCGGCAGCGACATCGAAGAAGAGTGGAGGAGGTGACCTGTGGATATCCGGTAGAGGAGAAGCGGCAGCGTCGTCGAAGAGGGATGGAGAAAGTGACCTTTGGATTTCCAGGCGAGAAGCAGAGTCGTCTAAGAGCAAAGGAGAAAGTGACCCGTGGATTTCAGAGGCAGCGTCGTTGGATAGAACTGGAGAAGATGGCCTGTGGGTTTCCGTGAGGGCGGTGGCAGCGTCAAGGACGAGGGGTGGAGAAGACGGGCTGAAGATTTCCGGGACAGCGGCGGCAGAGTCGTCGAAGCGTATGGGAGGAAGTGGTCTGCGGGTTCGATGGGTTGGCTGCCAATCGTTTTGCATCGAGAGTACATCACCGTATATCTTCTTGACATAATAAGGCTGACGTCTATGAAAACCCTTAGCCTTTGGGGTCAGCAGAAGGTTTTCATTATTGGCCTTAGCCTGTCGCTTTTGCCTTGGCGTTGAAACGGCAACCGCCTTTCGCTTTTTCTGCTTGACAGGCACGGCAGAGGCGAGTGGGTTCCTGCGTCCGTAGAATCGGGGTTGCTCCATGGAAGCAGGTGGCACAATGCAGTATCTGGACAAGGGCAAGTTCAGATACAGATCATCGAGTGGTGGGCTATGCAAAGTATGTAACCTTTTATGCATGGCGGCGAGGTACATGTGTTGAAAGTGGGCGCACTCTAATGTGAGTCATTACCGTATAAATACACCATCCATTTTGGGGATTCACTGCACATTGAATACACATCGACTAAACATCGAATATACATTCTTGTGTTTGTATTTCTTTCTACTCGCAGCAATGGTTGTTAAAAGGATTTCCAAGGAGCTCAGCATGCGAATTAAGGACATGTACACGAGCGGACACCGAATTGCTGCTATCCAACACTGGTTAGCTACTTCTGGCATCGTTGTGCCAGCAACCACCATGAGCTATCATGCACACGGAAAAAACAGAGACTGCAAAAGGGCACCAAGGGTAACTAACGCGTAAGTATATTTATACAACTTTAAAATAAAATTAATTTTAATTTAAATCTAATAATTTTGTTAACAATCCAAAAAATAGTACCAGCACTCTCTGTCTCACAGCTATAGATATAAGCGAATACCAGTGTAGGGCAAATGAATAATTTAATGACACTAATAATAAACCTCTTCCTGGTGCCTTGACAAGTTCTTGGGGAACAAGGCCCCAGGAAGAGGTTTATTATTAGTGTCATTAAATTATTCATTTGCCCTACACTGGTATTCGCTTATATCTATAGCTGTGAGACAGAGAGTGCTGGTACTATTTTTTGGATTGTTAGTACTTCTGAAAGGGTATTAGGGTCCCTTCCTGTTCCGTGCACCCTGCAACCTTGCTGAGTCATTGTGTCAGAGTGCTGTCTATCCCCCCCCCCTTGCTAATTATTTTGTTATTTCTGTTGATTTATATTACAACAGTATATATATTTTGTTTATTTATATTTATATTACAACAGTATATATATTTTGTATATTTATATTTATATTACAACATTATATATATTTTGTATATTTATATTTATATCAGTACAGTATATATATTTTGTATATTTATATTTATATTACAACAGTATATATATTTTGTATATACAGTACATAGTACAACAGTATATATATATTTTGTATATTTATATTTAGATATACATTTTATATTGCTGCATATTAATAAAACAATATATTTTCTTTACATTGTAGGGAGACAACTCTTCTGGTGGACAAAATAAGTGAGGAGAATGATGAGAAGAGTGCATTAAGGGTCAAAAACACTCTGCAGTGCAGGAAAAGCATAATCTGACTGTATCCGAGAGCAGCATAAAGAAGATGAGATGCAGCATTGGATGGAATTATGGACATGTGAGGTTAGTACTGGACAGTACAGGAGGTAAAAGTGTTGTTTAGGAAACTGTACTGTACCGCTAAAATTATTTATTCCTTGTCATTACAGAGTGTACCCCATGATACGGGACGCAAACAAAATCAAAAGAGTGGCCCAGGCCCAGGCATGGATCGACAGTGGGGAGACTTTCCAGGATTGCATCTTCACTGATGAGTCTACTGTGTCGCTGGAGAGATTTGCAAGCTTTGCATTCCACAAAAAAGGCCACATATCTTTGAAGCCGCGGCCAAAACACCCCGTGAAGCTGCATGTGTGGGGTGCCATCTCTAAGCGTGGACCAGGATGCATTGTCATCTTTGAAGTTAAAATATATCAAATATAATGTAGCCTTATGCACTGTACTTTACTAGTGTAATCACAACACATAGAACACTGTATGATGTAGAGACACAGAACATACAGATAAGGCCCTATTAATGCACTCAAAATCTGAGGGGTAGGTCACCCTAGTAAAAAAGCAACAACACAGGAATAATCTGAACCAAACCTATAAATAGTGTTTTAGTATGCTTTATTAATGTTGGTTAAAAAATGGTACCAGATTAAATGGTTTACAGTCTGCAGTTATAACTAAAAGGGAATCTGAATTCATTTTGGGGAGGACACCACATATAGCTACATTCTATAGCCTCCCCAAAGTTCATAAGATACAAAGACCCCCCCCCCCCCAGGCAGACCTATTGTGTCCGGCCTGGGTAATCTGACTGAGAATGCTAGCAAGTATGTCGATAAAATTCTGAGGCCATTCGTAGAGAGTCTCCCTTCATATCTTAGGGACACCACAGATATGCTTCGAAGGCTGGAAGATATCTCGATCGAACGTGACACATTCATGGTAGGTCTGGATGTTGAGACCCTCTATACGTGCATTCCACACGACAGGGGGCTCTCCGCCAAAGCACATTACCTGCGGGGACGTGGAACTGATCTGCTTCATCACAATGATTTTGTGATCCAGCTGTTGGATTTTGTCCTAACACATAATTATTTCCTGTTTGACGGCCGTCAATACCACCAGATCCAGGGTACAGCTATGGGCACAACATGTGCACCTTCATATGCTAATCTGTACCTTGGCTGGTGGGAAGAGACGGTCGTCTTCAGTGATGGCATGCAGGACTACACCCAATGGATTGACCTCTGGTGCCACTATATAGATGATATATTCTTTCTGTGGCGCGGCACCAGAGAGTCATTGATCCAGTTTATTGCTACCCTCAACAACAACGGACTAAATCTACGGTTCACGTCTGATATTCAGACTGACAGTCTGACCTTTCTGGACATTGCCATCAGCAAAGATCCCAATGGAAACATTCATACCACACTACACCGCAAGGCTACTTCTACAAATAGCCTTCTATTGGCAAATACACACCACCCTAACCATTTAGTCAGGAACATCCCTGTGGGACAATTTTTACGTATCCGACGAAACAGTTCGACCCACAATGACTTTGAGGAACAAGCCAAAACACTTACGAGTCGTTTCCTCCAACAGGGGTACACCAAAGGCTGCATTAAAAAAGCCTACTTAAGAGCTAAACATTCCCCACGTACCACTCTGTTATATGGGACTAATCAGACACCTACAGCAACCAAACTGGTTCGATTTGTGGGTACATATAACAACAAGTGGAATAGTGCCAATATGATTCTAAGGCGTCATTGGCATCTACTCATGGAGGACCCAGATCTTAGGCCAGTTTTGAAAACTTATCCTACACTTGTTTGCCGCAGGGCCAAAAACTTGAAAGATCGGCTGGTACACAGCCATCTTAGCAAGGTGGCCTCAAAAACCTGGCTGCCTAAACGCCCCATGGGAACATTCAAGTGCGGCACATGCAAAGCATGTGAATTTGTCATTCCCATAAAAACTTTTTCCAACTGGGATAATTCTCGTCACTATACCATCAGACATTTTTGTAACTGCAAAACTTTTGGAGTAGTGTATTTGGCCACGTGTGGTTGTGGTAAAAAATACGTGGGCAAAACCTGACGTGAGTTCAGGCGACGTGTTCTTGAACACATCGGTTCAATTAGAAACCACTTGGACACCCCGCTTGCACGACATATTAACGAGGCACACAATGGCGTTACCGGGAACTTATGCTTCTGTGGTATCGACCACGTTACCATTGGCCCCAGGAAGGGGGACTGGGACCGTATTCTCCTCCAAAAGGAGAGTCGTTGGATCTATGACTTACATACTTTAAGTCCCAACGGTCTCAATGAGGGTTTTCTCTTCACCCCATTCTTATAAGATCACTCACTGCCTGCTACAACAAGTTTTATACTACAATAATCACGTGTTCAATTGGCAATAAAGGGGTGGACATTAACTCACTGTTCACTCACTGCCTACCATTCAGCATTTTAATTTCACTATGTGTGCCTTTGCTCACCATTTTTAATTCATTGTGGTATCTTACATGTGTTTTTTCAACCCTATGTATATTCCTCTTCTCTCTCTGTGACTTTAACATATTTTCATTCCTCCCAGCAGAGCTCTATAAATACTGGCCACTGGGGGGAGTGAAGATCTATCCCTCTCTTGGAAGAAGCTATCGCGAAACGTGCGTCAGAGGACGTGATGATGTCACACGTCACGCTTTCAAGCATGGATGCCTGCAGCTTCTAGCAGACCTCACCGTGCCCACGCCAGAGTTCTCTTCAGCTGCGCACTCCACGAGGCACCTTCCCAGGCTGACCGTTAGGATCGTGTACCCAGGGCCAGCACAGATAAGTTTACAGGGCCATCTTTCCAACCCCCCCCTCTACCCCCTGTGTGCTGTAGGGGTATGTTATTGAGGGTCAGTGCTAGTGGGTTACACGATCCTGCAGTATTGTTCTCTCCTCACAGGGTCAACATATATTGGTGTGTAGGGTACCAGTTTCCCTCATTTCTATCCCTATGTGTAGTTACTAACTAGCAGGGACAGGTTTTGTGGGGCTCACACCACCATTGTTCTAACGATCTATGTATGTCAGCTGTACTAATATCTATGTGTGTTTCTAATGATCACCATTGCTACTGATTCACCTTCTACCCCATCATTGATGTATGGTTTACAGTTAGCTAGAGTTCACACACATTGAATTGCCTCTAGTGGATGTATATATTTTATATAGTGCTCCAGTGACGTCATCCATTTCAGTTAGCCTTCACTGCCTTACACCATAGGCATTGATCATGTGCTATCTGTAAATTATAGTGCTTATGTTTAGTTTTCCAACTATTTTGGATTATCTATTTGGCAATTTGCCCTAATAGCACCAATTGTATTCAGTTCATTCTATTCACCATTTAATCTGGTACCATTTTTTAACCAACATTAATAAAGCATACTAAAACACTATTTATAGGTTTGGTTCAGATTATTCCTGTGTTGTTGCTTTTTTACTAGGGTGACCTACCCCTCAGATTTTGTGCATTAATAGGGCCTTATCTGTAAGTTCTGTGTCTCTACATCATACAGTGTTCTCTGTGTTCTGATTAGTCTCCTTGCCCTATTGCACCAGTCTGATTCAGTGATCCTAGCGGTCACACTAGGTTGAGCGGGTGCAACCCCTATATTGCTCTTTACTAGTGTAACCTTACTGTATGCACTGTACTGTACTATTGTGCAGTTTTTTGAGCACTTTTCTTTTCTTGCTATAGGAATAATGAATAAAGCTTTCTTACAAGACAACACACGCGAGTTCCCCAATGATCACCGCTTCTACTAGGACAACGATCCAAAGCACACTGCGTCAACAGCGCATATCCTTGAGCGTGGTATCAACTGGGTGAAGACGCCAGCGGAGTAAGTGCAGTAGACCGTGTCTCATTTTTTCCCCCACTATTTTTACTGTGTACTGTATCTCTTAAACTAATTGTCCTTTTTTTCCAATGACAGATCGCCAGACTTCAATCCGATCGAAATGGTCTGGCATCAGCTGAAGGACCATATCCGGAAAGTGGCGAAACCCTCCAAAAAAAACGAGTTGTTGAAAGGCATAATGAGTTTTTGGAATGATGTACTCACCGTGGAACGCTCCAATAAATATATAGACCATATTGCCACTGTGTTGCCCATTGTCATCGCGCGTAATGGGCAAGCATCAAGAAAGTAGTACTGTGCTGTAGTATTGTAAGTACAGTATGATATAGGTAAGTATGGCACAGATTTTTTCTTTCCCAATAGTCAGAGTATGCAGTAGTTACAGTTTTTTCTTTACAGAGAGAACAGCACAAGCCATCAGGTTACAGTACACAGTATTTAACAGTAGTCAGAGTATACAGTAGTTCCAGTATAGACTAGTTTGACAGTACTACAGTAACTGCCTACTAACTGCTCAATTTTTTTCTTACACATCACACAATGCCATAATACAGTACGCACACACTGTAACTGCACTAATTTCTTGTTTTATTGTCGTTTCAGGAAAAAAGGGTGGCCTGGGGGGAGAAGGGATTTTCCAAAACATTGCCGTAAACAAAGCCTCAAAGCTCCTGTCTCAAAGAGAATTACACGCAGGCGCAGTGAGGCTTTGTACTGTAGCTCGGCTATGGACGGATTAAGAACACAATGGCAAGATTTAGAAAATTAATGACTCTGTGGAGAGGGGGGGGGTTGGGTGACTCATGCGCAGTAAGCAGCTAGCTCCCATCTCGAAGAGGCTTAGAGTACACGCAGGCGCAGTGAGGGATTGACGCTCGTTAGGGACGGATTAAAAACACAATGACTAACTTCAGAAAATGAATTACTCTGTGGAGGTGTCTGTCGAATGACTCTGTGGAGAGGTGGGGGGGGTGACTCATGCACAGTAAGCAGCTAGCTCCCATCTCAAAGAGGCTTAGAGTACACGCAGGCGCAGTGAGGCTTTCAAGCTCGGCTATGGACGGATTCAAAACAATGGCAAGATTCCAAAAATTAAAGACAGGCACATGAAGTTCAAAGCTAAAGACATAATTTAATTTCAAAAGGCAGTTCATCATAATAATACACCCCCAAATGCAGTACGTAAAAAGCACACAAATCAACCATGTGCAGTCAAAGGCACAGGGTCGCAGTCAAAAGCTACTGTACATCACAGATTGAATATCGTAATACAGTAAGATGGTTTTTGCAGGCTTGTGGAGAAAAAAAAATTACAATAAAAAAATTTTTTTAATTTAAAATTTGTTTTTTGGTCACTCACTCAGGCAAGCAAGCAGTGGTGGGCAAAGTTACAGGCTCTTGCGCAGTAAATTCCTGCTGTCAAGCAGGAATGTGATTCAAACCAGACACACGTTCAAAGGAATGGTGTGGGAGAGATGTACTGCATTGTAGAGAAGATAAGAAGTTGAAATACCCTGCAGTGCAGTTAATTATCCTGAGCGGGTGGAGAGCGCTGTATACTGTATGCCGAAATGTGACACTGTTACAGTACTGTACACGCCTATGAGTTTCAACAATTTTCAAATGAGACATACCGTACAGCAGCATAGCACTGCAAATGCATGTATACTTTAAATATGCAAATTTACAATTACTGCGCGCGCGCGCGCGCACACACAGACTGTGTACTGACGTAGGTTGAACCGTGAAGGTATTAGACTTCCAAGACAACAGCTCGCAAACGCCCCCCCCTGAGTTTTTACACGGCATTGCAGTATTGCAGACAGCGAGAATAAAACGCTAATATCACGAGCGCGAAAATAACGCAGTTCACTCCGGGCGAAAACGACACAAAACCGCACATAACCGGGATAATCTGAAAATCGCGGATCTAGCCGATTTAGACTAAAGGCGGTCGCCACTGTATGTATAACATGCACAGACATGCATGTCATTAACCAGGAAGTGACATTTCTGAGCTGCCTGAGGACAGCTACAGTAATTTGAAACCTTGCAGCCAAAGCATGAAACATTTCAGTGTGAAATTTTATTAAAGATGATCACATAAATCTGTAGTAATATAATAGTATTGTGCTGTGCCAAAAAAGCGTGAAATACAAGCATTTATAAAGTACTATAAAACTTAAGAAGCATGAATGTGAATATAAAAAATTTTGAATTGTAAAGCTAGTTAAATAAAAGTAAAAAAATGCAAGTTTAAAATATAGTGGTTTTCGACTTCCATCAACATCATCTTCTGGCTATAGATTTGACACTTATGTCGGAATTTTTTTTTAGATAATGCTTTAAGTACTATACTGTTTACAGATACTACAGTATGCATGCACGAATGCACTCCAAAGTGCGCATGCTTGAACTCCCGCTTTAGTGCGCATGCCTTAATGCATTTACGAACTATGGCACGTATACAGTACAGTATGTGTGTTATTGGGAATTATAGTTACAACTGTACAGTACATTATATTTACCTTCATAATAAACCTTGCTACCTGGGTGGAGATGGCCCAATGTCAGGGGTATACTGTGCGTAGCCACTTGAGTCATTCATTTAGTCAGCATGCAAGTTGACAGTGTTGTTTGGTCCCTGCTGATGATAGTGGGACACGAAGCCAGATGGAGCCATACAGATATAATCAGGTTGAGGCTAGTAGTAGGCTAGGAGTAGGTCGGGGCAGGTAGTCAGGATGTAGGTTCATCTGGTTTTTATTGTCGGTTTGACCGTAATGGTGGTAGTATTGATATTGAGGCAGGCACTGAGGCTGTAGCTGGTAAGCAGGTGGTGACACATTGGAGAGACCGGCTCAGGAAGTACGATTATGGAATCTGTTGATCCCGATCTTTCTCCTTTTGAAGTTGCCATGATCAAACATACTTGCAAAAAATGGGAGCAGTGACCAACAACCTATTTTGCTGCCTGCACGTGGGGGTGTTCTAATAAAGCAATCATTCATTAAAAAATTATAGCATATCAAATTATTCCAAACGTGAAGGTTTCGTGAATGTTTGAAGTATTCATACTTGTCAATGATATAACCATATATCTCTGATAAAGTCACCTTATCTGTTCCATCATTAATTACAGAAAATATCATGTATGCATAATTGCAGTTGGGTCGATTATAAGGAGTTAACTTCATGTATATCCCATGCAAACAGTGAGCAGTCAAGGCAATGTCAAATAATGTATAAGACAAATGAGAAATAATTTGTGTGGTGCTAAGAGCCATAAAATAGACACAGCATTACAGGTGCGCCGATGAGTATTCTAAAACTTGCCTTGGAAAATCTGGGGCAATCACCAACAAGATACATGCTGGGTACATGCTGCAACATTTAAGTGACATTTCTGCAGACAGACTAATGGCCCATCGGATTAACACAGCGGGGGTCCCTGGCAGTCCCATACAACTGCAGCTTTTTATTTTATCGGTAAGGTTAGTTGAACAAAATCCAAATTCAGAATACTTTTAAGCGCTCTCAGACTTTACCTGGCCTGAGTCTTTGGCTAATTTCATGCCATTAAACATTATTTATAAAATGTATAGTACTTTCAAAAAGTAGTGAGGTGGTACTATACATTTAAAATGTAAATTGTAAATATTAGAAACATATCTATTTTTGTCTCAAGAATAAAGAAGAGCTCTGTATTTTGATCTATCCTTAAAAACTTGAGTGACAGAAATTGTAAAATTGGGCTTCTATAAATGAGTGATCTGTCAGTTAATTGTAATATAAATAATTACAGTAATTTGCATTTGAATAGCATTTACCACCTAATAGGAGAACAAAGTGTCCTAGAATACTCATTGATGGGCATACACGCATCTACAGCACCTCTTGGATAGATAGACAAAGCACATTTTTGGCATTTTAATGTTTATGACAACTTTCAAGAGAGAGGGGGGAATTCTTAACCATAACTAGGGAAGCGCTATATTTTATACCGCATTGCTGGATGAGCGATTAAACCAAAAAGGACAAAGATTCAAAACATGGAATGAAACACAGGCAAAAAAAATCCAAACATTTCAAACAACATATATTTTTGGCTTTTGTCATCAAATTGTCCTATTATTCTCAAACTTCTGTTAAAACGGTAATGTTTGGCCACTTAATTCTTACACGATTGTGTGGTATTATACCAGCCAATAATATTAGCCTTGTTTCCACTGACAGTCGAGGCAGCTACTGTCTGTCACGATGATCAAGTACTGTCTTGAAGTCAAACAAAAATGTAAATACTGAATACCACTTCAACTCACATGATTGCGACTTGAAAAGAAACTCATTTTTAAGAAGGCTGTGATTTATTTACCAGCTATACTGGTATTCGAGTGGACTTGTGAAGAAAGTTATTCAAATTTATTTACATCATTACAAGCAATTCATCAATGTTTTTGTCCCCATATGAACCTTTTTCGAGATAGAAAAACAATGATACCTGTCTGCTAAATATGCCTACAAGATCCGAGGGGAAACATGTAAGGGACAGGGGACAGGGAAGGGACTCGAAAAATGGTAGCAAGAGCCCAAGTGCAACTGTTGCTAAGCAATTATCCTAACAATGTTGTGCTACCTTTGATACAACAATATAATTCGTCTTATTGTTACTATACATAATTATACATATCTCACTTCAATACAATACATTTAAATCATAGTAAGGAACAAAGAGCAGTGTCAATACTATATATGAATCTAAGCATAAATAAACTGTACATTAGAATATAAATACTCATTGTATAATACTATAACTCTAAAGTGCTAGCGGTTCACTGTTAAATATGAATACTCTATTATTTTAACAACTTTGCTCAATTATCGATGAGGAAAGATACAGCCTCACCGTGGACTATCGATGAGGAAAGATACAGCCTCACCGTGGACTATCGATGAGGAAAGATACAGCCTCACCGTGGACTATCGATGAGGAAAGATACAGCCTCACCGTGGACTATCGATGAGGAAAGATACAGCCTCACCGTGGACTATCGATGAGGAAAGATACAGCCTCATCGTGGACTATCGATGAGGAAAGATACAGCCTCACCGTGGACTATCGATGAGGAAAGATACAGCCTCACCGTGGACTATCGATGAGGAAAGATACAGCCTCACCGTGGACTATCGATGAGGAAAGATACAGCCTCACCGTGGACTTCAGACAAAATATGATTAACAGCAGGAGAGTAGATCGCAAATAGTGAGCATGGCACATCTGTACAAAGCAATACCTACTATAGTTACTAGAGAGAAACCGTGCTTACAAGTCTTGGTGCCATTTTTCCAGTCTCCTCCCAGTTTCACCCTCTTACATGTTTCCCTTGGAGTCTGGTGGGCATGTTTATCACACAGGTATCACTGGGTTTTTTTTTTTTTTTTTTTTAATAGTTCCATGTGGGGACTGAAATGTTGATGAATTGTGTGTAATTATGTAAATAAATGTGAATAACTTTCTTCCTAAGTCCACTGGAGAGCTGGATTTCTATTTTTGAATTGTATACTATATCAACCTGATGTCTGGACAGATGTGCACTCATTGCAGGATCAACTGATATCTACTAGAAATTGTAAGTGCTCCGTTTTTCTATGTGAACAGTTATACTGACATTGTGAATACTGTGGAAAGCTAGACAAAATGCTGTTGCACAGTGAATATTTAGCACAGCCACATACTGTAGATATCAAAGTATGGTTGTTGTTGTACAGTTTGTTTAAAGAAAAAAGTGTGCTTCAAAAATGTCCTGTCCTAATCGACAAATTATCAGTGTATAAGATACATGTATTACACTAATATGTATATTCACTGAGATGTGTATTGAAAAAATATTTTAAAAAGTATATACTAAAGTGTCACAAATAATATTATATGAATTATGTGATATGTGAAAGTGCATAAACATCAAAAAACATTATCAAATGTACACCTCCTGTCAATCAGACATTCCTTCCCATTAGAAGGAAGGGTTTTACTAAATGTGGCAGTTGTTCTGCTTGCAGATTCATGCTACAGACTGATACTTTTCCCACCAGTGATGGCACTAAAAACTTTAAGATTGGTCACCCCTTAAATTGTAAATCTAAAGGGGTTGTTTATTGCTTGACCTGACCCCGTAAGCTTATGTATATCGGCATGACGAGCTGGGAACTTAGGTTTAGAATATTAGAACATTCACGAAACATCAAATTTGCTCAACGTGATCTTGATGCTTTTAAAAAGATTACGTGCGTTGCACGGCATTTTTTAAAGCATCGTGGGGCAGATAATACGCTCATTGCCACATTTGCAATAGACAAAGTGTCACTTGGTATCAGAGGAGGGGACTTGGAAAAAGTCCTTCTCCAAAAGGAATGTAGATGGATTGTTCTCCTTAATACCATGTCACCTAGGGGACTTAATGATTCATTGGGTTTTGCAATGTTCCTTTAGGTTTCTCTTTCCTTCTGTCTCTTTTAATCTTCACCCTTTTCTGTTTTACTATTTATTGTTTTAAACAGTATTTTTCTGTTTTTGTTTTGCTCAGGCTTGCTCTATATACCTCTTTCTCACCCATTTTCCCCTTTTCTTTATATCTTTATTAGTATCTGAGAACATTGATTCAGCATATGCATTGTTATTGTTATAATACTAATGATATTGTGTCTTCAGCACTCTTCATTTAGAGTCGTTGCTGGTTGGACACTGCTATTTTCATCTCAGCACCTTATAAAGAGAGGGGTTAAATCGACACGCTGCGGATGACGTCATTTGAGCCGTTCCGCTGCGATACCTTCAGTCTGTCAAGCCCAGCGCATGCGCAATTGGAGAGCTGCTGTCAGCTGTGATCGGCTTCGGATCATCATTATGCAATGTCTTTTCTAATTACACCTACATCTCTGGCAGTTGCTCCTATGACACTCATGCTCCGGTGTATCTTTGTTATTAGCTGACAACATAGGGAGGCAGCACTGAAACTCCTCCTGCTTTAGCATAAGTATCTGCACACCTCCACTAAACTTTTTTTATCACTCCGGGATGAAGCCCCCCACTGGGCGAAACGCGTAGAGTGTATCTACTGGTAACCTTCATGTTACTATTTACCGCAAGATGAACTTTCTCTGGTGCACCCCCTGTGAAATTTATTTACGATCTTGACACATGGAGGAAATCTCTTCTATCAGGATTCCTATGGACTTATCATCCCCATTAGGAGCTGAGTATTTCCCTGTTTGTCACCAGGGGTTTCATTCATATGGGACTGGTTTTTCCACTTTCATCAGAGCACTTGTTGCCATTAGTATTTTTTGTGGATCCTCTCAGGCACCTTGGTTTGTTCATGGATATGTTTAATACATTTTTCATGCTATGTTTGTCCAGGGTATGAGTAGTTTTTCCATCTTTTTTCTCCCCTGTGTCTCCCCCTTGGTTATATATTTTTTCAGTGAACTACATTTTTAGTATATATAAGTTTATTGCAATTTATATTTTTTCTGTTTCTACCATTTTTTTTTATTTTATATTGTTTTTGGAGTTTCTTTTCTCTTCTTTTCTGGTAGTTGGGATTATGTAGGGGTGTCTGTACTTTTTCAGCTGATTTGTATCTTTCCATTTATTTGTTGGACATTAATTGAGATATGTTTTTGGCTAATTAGTTCAGTTTTTTATATAGCATGTTTTGTATGCATATACTCATATAGTTTCTTGCTTGTTATTTTTTGTTTGGTTACCATTAGTTTATGTATGTTTTAATGTTAGTGTGTATCACTGTTTCTTATTAAAATCTTTGCCGTATTTTCCATGCTGACTCTGGTTCTGGGTTTTTGTTTCTTATTTTGATTTAGTTACAGTATTTAAGGTTTATTGTGAGTGCTAATTATAGGGATCTTGTCAGTCATATTTTTTATCCCTCAGCACCCCCAGGTTTTTTTCTCCCTTTATTATATTATTTTTGGTTTTGGTTGTGATAACCTTAAACATTAGTATTTAATTTATTTTTGGGTCCTGGGTTAAACTTTTTAAATTTATATAGTGTTAGCGACTTTTCCCTTTTGTGTGTGTGTGTGTGTGTGTGTGTGTGTGTGTGTGTGTGTGTGTGTGTGTGTGTGTGTGTGTATATATCAAACACACAAAAAGGTATGTTGCTCAACACTATATATAAGTCGTTAAATCAGACCCCAAATAACAATGACTAATTGGGTATAAAAAATATATAAACCCCAAAAAAATCAGAAATAATGAGGGTAACCTGATGGTGCTGGCTTCTATTTTGTTTTCTGGCGATGTCATCTTAAAGGGAGGGAATCATACGCTACTTGATTGGCTGGCTTCCCTCACTTTAAGATGACGTCACATCCTTAAAAAAATGGAAGCGGTCACATGGTACACCAAGCAATAGGATTGGGGGTGAACCATTTGTCAATCAAATGTGATGTCACAGGCCATATAAGGTCTGTCTCATTTGAGCCCAAGGGCTGGTGCCACAGTTGGACGAGCAGGGTGAATCCGGCAAAGGTAAAAAACACATTGATTGAATTTTATTTAGTTGTGTTGTTTTTTCTGTAATTCCCATTGATTGGCAATGTGTTTATACAGTATGTGCCCCTTTCAGAGTATAGATAAGCACAGTGACAAGAAATGTATTATTTGGCAAATATTTGCTTTTATTGAAGTGTCATTAACCCTTTAAATACCATAGTGGTTAATAACCGCTAAGGTGATGAAGGGGTTTCAGGTCCTCTACCTGCGTTGTTTAAATGTCCCAGTCACGTGGGCCACGATGCAGGAGAATATAAAAATGGCGGGGATACTGGCACCCCATAACAGGTCCGGTAACTTGGGAAGCAGAGGTTCCCGAGGCGGAAATTTGTGCGGTTCAGCTCCGGAGAGCACCTGCTTCAATACTGTCTAATCAAAATAAAATAAAAGCTGTGCGATCGCCTGTTAGATGCGCGCAAGTAGTGTGACTGATTCAGTATCACTCTCACTGTGCGTCTCTTACAGACAGGTGCAACCCAGTAGGATTCACACAGCACAAGTCCCATTTAGATTCAGGGACCTCCGCTGTGTTAATCCCGATGGGCCATTACAGCCTGCTATGCGGTGCTCTGCGGACTGTCAAGGAATTGCACACGGTTGACCACCCCATTCTCACTGTTGCACGACCAACCAAAGCGATGCATCTATAGTGCGTACTGTAGGTTTACCTTCAAATATCACAATGGGCCATGCACGTTTCCCTGAAATTTTGCCCAGGCATGCACTTTGAGAGTGCGTGTTGTCATTATTGAGCTTAAATGCTATATTTTAATATCTTTCCAAAGCAACAGATGTCTTATATGTAAATATGACGCCACCAAACTTCTCATGCCCAGCAATCTGTGCTTCAGCCTGCATCATTCTTTTTTCCTTGTTCACATCCCTTATCATAGGATAGGCTTTCTTTTAAAGAGAGAGGTACAAATGTATCTGCTGTAGTGAGAAGAGTTTATCAACCATAATAGTTTAGGTTTTGGGCTCATTATTAAGAAATAAAACACAAAGGAAAGGAAATAATTAACACGGTATACCTGACTCTGCCAAAGGTCCATTTCACCTCTCTTCTTATGGTCCTTACACTGATCTCTTAAACATATAAAAAATACTGCTGCATCAGGATTTACCTCACTTCAGCTGCGGAGCGCTCATCATTTTCTCTGCTCAGAGAATCCACAAAGATGTTACAAAACACTCCTCTAACAAGTAAACAGAATTTAAGTAGTTTAAGTAGTGCTGTGCATGTGTATTTCAGTCTGCGAGGCTGTCTATCCTTCCTTTTCCGTTCACATGATACCAGACAATTGGTGGTGTGACCTCAATTTTCCGCAGCCACTTTTGCATCTGAGCCATAGTTTTTCTTTTCCTACAGTATTTATGTCTTGTAATTTCAGGCTCAGCTATTTGTCATTTTTGGGGGAATGTGGACTTGTTTGCTAATTTTTTTAGCAGAATGTAGCAAAAGACTTCCAAATCCTATCCTTCAGGCAGTGGAGAAACCTTTTTGTTCAGATACCCAGGTAAAAATGTATGAAGCATTAAATCAAATTCTCAGATTATCCCCCTCTGACAATAAATTATCCAATGGCAACCCTCCACTATCTTATACTATAATAAAAGGTGCCAACATGTCCCCCATATCACTTTTGAGACATTTTAATTTGCACATGTAACCCCATTGTAAGTGCATGCCGCTGACACACATACACTGCCTCTTGGCTGCAGTAGGACAACTACAACTCCCAGATTGCTATGCTGCATCAGGGAACCACTTATGGGGCTGGAGGATGTGACTTATGATTGACAAAGCCAGACTAAGGGAGCAGATCTTTAAGACTCCCTGGCATGGTACGCAGGGGCAGAGCTGCAGCCTGAGGGATCGTAGGGCCCACTAGGAGCCCAGCAGTGATCCACCTGAGTTTCTGGACACTGGCTAAAAGGAGTGGAGCCCAGCGGAGCATCCATCGGACAGCAGGTACTGTACGTGCACTGCAGAGGGGATCCTCCATGGAAGCCAAGTAAAGGGTACTAAAGCCTTTGCGAAATACAGGCATGCTACTTAAATACACCAATTCAGTGCTCCAACAGTGTGCTGGCACTTTCACACAAGCCTTTATGCCTGGGGTTGGGTGGTTTTACAGTAGCGAGAGAGACACGGACACATACTTCTGCACCATTTGGTGGGGAGTGATTATGTTGTTCTGTATTGTCTGTGTATTTAATGATCCTCCAGTTGAGGATTTTATGGTTTATATGGGTACATGAATACAATTACCTTATAAATAAATACCTTTGTGTTATAAACATTACTTTAGTTGGCCACCTTTTTCTGACCTACGGTCATGTGTGGTGTAAGGTATATAAAAGGAGGACTCAGGCCCCCACCTCAACAGGACGTGTTAGTCTGAGGATTAATTATAGGGATTAAACACACTGATAAAGCCTGATAAATTATATGGGGCTGGCATTGGCATCTTCTCTTCCACTGTCAACACAAAACATACAGTAAGGAGCCCTGCCATTTCTCAGCGACTGAGAAAGTCAGTTGGGAAGGAGAATATGTCACCAAAGAGAACAAGGCAGAAGCGGAAAAACAAAGGCCATACTGCTATACCAACTGTATATGGATAAACCAGGTCCCCCAAAAATGTTGTCACTAGCATCTGTCCCCATAGCTTTCTGTGAGTTCAATGGGACCCCAATTGGCTTAACATGGGTATTGTTGTGGGACAGTGTTGACCTAGCAGGGAGTATTACTCCAGGTCTCCCATTTGACTTTCGCCAAACTGCTCTTGTACAATACACAAAGATGTTCTCGCAAGGATTGCAGAACTGAAGTGAAGAAGGATGTACTCGAGAGAAGAGGGACAAATGGAAGCAGTTCATGGAGGACTTGATGAACTTGTTGTAGGGAATTGTACCTTCAAGCAGCCTTCCTCCCTCTATGCCCACTGCCACTAAAAGGAGAGAATAGTTTTTTCGGAGACAGACACAGCAGCCATCTATTTTTAAAATTAATGGATGACTTTGTGTCCATGACCCATCTACGTACAAGTCTACACACAACCCAACTGCTAGAGGTCACTCCATTTACAATCCCTGCATGCTTGTATTCTAGCACACAGTTGTAGCAGCAACTAGTCTTTAAGATAGTGAAAAAGCCAGAATTTCTGTTATGGTGTAGGGGGCACTTTGCAGGTAGGGATGGAGTTGGGAACCTTTCAAGGGAGGGGGAAGTTCGGAGATATTATTTACATATTATTAACGTCATTTTTTATTTAATAAATGATACATTTTTGTATTTCTTACAGGCTTTTAAATGGGACAATGCTTGTAGATCAAGTGTTTTTCTGCTTTGTAAAACATACTTATGTTGTGTCATGTACGTCTGTTCCCACATGTGGTTATCTAACATTCTTAGCAGGGTACTCCCCACATTGACCCTTCCCCCAATTTCATTGTACTGTAAGCTTATTACAATGGCATGTGAATAGGGAAGTGTTTTATTTGCCTTTAGTCGCCCCTGCAAGCCACTTTTCAGAGTGAAAATTGGAGACCAGATATATTCTGAAAATTACATTATTTAAAAATTAAAATCCGACCCAACGACCTTATTGGAGTCTCAAGTTCTATAAATATATCCCCTCAAGCCTCCCTCCAAAAAATATAGGGGGAGAAACCTGGGCTGAAAAAAGAGCACTCCCAAGAGATATGTTAATTGGATATGCAATGTATATTGAAATTACTCACATTCCATATTTCCTAAAAGGATTTCCATAAGAACTATATTGAGTTTGCAAGTCTAAGGCATCTAGTGACTAACACATGGGACAGAGAATTAGACAAGCTTTGCTATTTTTGGCAATAGCTGCAGGGGTGTGCACTAAACCAGTTGATGGGTAGCATCACTGTCAAAGCATTCTTTTGAGCTCTACTGCTTCTCATACCTGTATCTAATCTAGCTACTAGCATATCTCACAAGTATCTCAGGTGTGCTCATTTTTGTGCAATGGCAATGAACTGGCAATGGCTACTGGGAAGTGGAAGTGGTCTTGTTTTAAAGCATTCCAGGGTGAGGAGGCTACAGATGTGAGCAGTGAGCCGTTCAAACGTTTGCTGTAACAGTAATGCTACTAAAATAGGCCTCACTCTCTCTCGTCAGGCGGTTGTTCAGTGATAGAAAAAAAAATGAATCTGCATTTTTGCGGCTGAAAGGAATTTGCCAATCCACAACAGATGTGAATTTTGACAAAAATGTTACCTATCTCTAGACACAAAACAAGTTATGGTGAGTAAAAAAGTGACAAAACCCCTGCCCGCACTATGTATAGCAAATAAAAATACCACTTGTGGGTACATTTCCATGTCTCAGACAGGCCTGCAACTCTGTCTTTCCCCATTATCTCTTAGCACATCTCTAGAAATGTTGATCAATGGATCCAACCATCCAGCTTAACCTGAAACCTGTGTTGCATTCCTACAGGAAAAAAAAATCAGTAATTGGAATAGATTATATGAGGGGTCAAAACACAGATACTGTAACCATGACATTGTGTTGTATCCTATTTCATACATGTACTTTCACTACAACTTTACAAATGTATACTGAATTGCAGAAAAACTACACTCCCATCAAATTACCCCTCCTTTGTTTACCAACTCGCATGTCCTTTGTCATCTCTGACAATATGCCACTGTACCCTGTGTGGCTCTTGCATATAACAGTTTTACGCTGAGTTTTAAGAAAAAGTGAACGGATGGTTTTGTGATTTTCTTACTGCATGTGTAGAAAATGATGTTACCAAATCATAATACATATGAAGTGTGGCCAGGTTCCCCCTTGGGTTTCCTGTGGGCTCCGCTTACCTCCTGTGCAGCCGGGGAGAGTGCAGCATGTCAGGAGACTGCAGGAGCAAGGAGGGGGGTATGAAGAGGCGACCGAATCGCCAGAAACTCACGCCATGTTGTTATGCTTACGCATGCGCAGTGCAAGATCACCCATGCACAGGAGGTTGCCATTACAGAGGCGCACATGCTCATGAGAGAGCACTGGCGGCCATTACTCAGAGCATAGGCTCCGCATGGGACTACAGCCCCCAGAATGCACAAGGGGCGGAGACCACGTGGCGCGACAGAGCCAATAGAGTTCTCAGATTCCCCTGCTTGGTAAAAAGATACATTTAACGTGCTTGCAGCCACGCCAGTCAGGGCTGGGAAGCAGGGAGGTGAGGTTGTGTGTGCAGGTGTCCGTGACCCCTGCACTAGGCCAGAATCCCCTATAGGGCTCGACTCCCCTGCAAGTTTGTGGCTGCTATTGGGACAGGCCCATTAGACAGGTATTCTGCCCCATTATCTGATTAGTGTCAGGGACACAGCAAAGGACATCACGCAGCAGATGCGGCCTGTGGTCTGGGACCAGACCACCAGCGCATAAAGAAACTGTTAAGGCGGGACCCTCCAGCTGGATACCACCCCACGTGGAGGTCGACTCATCGCTGACGCTGAAGGCGTGGGACCAGATTGACCCGTCTTCTGTTGGTGCTACCGGTTGTTGGAGCACCCGGCAGGTATACCCTATCTACAATTGCACCAACTGTAATATTCTACTGTGTGCAGTGCAGTCACATACACTTGGTGTGGGAGTGCCTATTGTGGGCTGGACACTGGGACACTGTACCCACTGTACCCAAGTACTGTGGGAACACTGTGTGGGTCTACCTCTATACGTATTGTATGGTGTTGTTGTATAATATATGTGTTCTAAGTCTGTGCCTAGTTAATATCATTAAACCATATTCTGGTGTGTGTTACTGGGTATATTGTCCGGTGACAGGGTTATCCAGTATTGCTAGGATCCCTCATAGGTGGAGGTGCTGCCACCCCCAGGCTCCCTGCAGCGGAGAATCAGCTCACCTGTGAGCCTACCTGTAACAGCACACCACATGTAGTCACCCTAGACACAGGGGAAAGAGGGCTACAATAGTAACATAAAACAATTCCCTAAAATTACAGCTATGGCTGAAGTTTTTTTCCTCCTGTGAACACCTGGTAAGACAATGTTCTACTGTAAAGTGGAATGTGTCTGTAAGGATCTCCAACATGGATCCTCCCTGACTTTGCGGTTTGAACCAACATGGCCACCGATGCAGGAAATCAACCTCTATTAGAACTAGGATTGCTCACACCAGTCATCTCACTTTACAAGGATTCCATTCTCTTCTCTCCTTGTCTGTGCAAAGTACTTCTTACCTTGTCTCCTGTTGGATCCTTTGGTTACTGTTTTTCTTGCCTCAGACCCCTGCCTCTGGACTTCTCTGCCTCTATCTAGCCCTGACCCTCGAACTGTGACCATGACCATTCTGTCTCTCTCTAGCCATGACCCTGGAACTTTGAGCTCTACTCTGCCACTGCATCCTGCCTCAGTGGCCATGTTGGTAGAGGCAGCAAAGTCAGGGAACATCCTTACAGGGTCATTATAAGGTGCCCAGCTCCGAAACAGAAGTTAGGCCCCACCGGAAGTGAGGTCCAACTTCCGGTATCTGCTCCTGGGTGTCCCTCCTCCAGTGACAGGTAGGGCCTTGAGCCATGGACAAACATGGAACCACCGGTAGGGCCCCGGAAGGAGGCAGGCAGAGTGAAAGGGAGAAGGCAGAGTTAAGGACGAGTAGGAGGCAGTGTGATGGGGGGCGGAGGAGGAGGCAGTGTGAGGGGTTGGAGGAGGCCGTGTGAGAGAGGAGGGGTGAGGAGTAGAGTAAGAAAGTTGAAGTGAGGAGAGAGAGTGAAGGGGAGAGGCATGAGAAAGAGGGGAAGGACAAGTGAGAGGGGAAGGACGGGGGAATCAGCACATAAAGATTAAGGTGGAGTCATCAACACAAAGGGGGAAAGAGATCAGCACAAAGATAGATAGAGATCAGGTGATCAGGTGATAGAAATCATAACAGGGAGAGATCTGCACCGAGAGAGATCAGCACACAGAGAAGTGAGAGAGATCAGCACAGAGAGACAGATGTTATATGGGGCAAGAGGATGAGATACTGTATATGGGCAACAGATGATGTGCAGCCCTTTTAGAGTCTAAAGAACCAGACCTTGATGTATATAATGTTGCCCACCACTGGTGTATACACATCAATAGAAATAGAATAGCAACCAGGGGTGCAGCACTGCACAGGAGACTTTACCTACACTGCAATCTCCATGGGGACCAACACCCTGGGTATATGAGGATAAGACCACTAGGCTGAGGGAAGGCATTCTTAAAGTGGTATATTATGTTATGTCTTTGTGATATATGTTTTTTTGTGATATGCTGTAAAACTATTGCATACTAATTTTTACTACTTGATTTTCAGGGTACGTGCATTGTGTTTTCGCCAAATTTCCATCAAGATGGGTATCCGGCATACAGCCACCCCTCCTCATTCCCCCATTCTGGAGGGTTTCCAGCTGGAACCAATATACAGACGTAGCAGACATTATTTCACTCACTGGCAACAGCATTGTAGCCCACTCTTTTCCCACACGCAGTGAACGCCATTACAATTCCAGCTCCTCCTACTGGCGCAATGTGAATGTCCCACTGCAACTCGCCAGAGGGAGTAATAACGTCTGCTTCATCTATATTACAGAAAATCTGGGCATGTACCACAATTGAAGCGGCGGCACTTACACGTGGAGTTGCCATTTGTTTATCAATATTGTTTGTGCTATTTTTTTATATAATTTAATTTTATGATGAACCCTAATATTGGTCCCATCAAAAGTTTGAGAATCAAATCCGCAAACATTTTTTATATATATTCGGCAGCAAACAATGTCTAAATCCTAAGATTCCCTGTGGGATTTTCTCTTCCAGCTACTTTTTAAGTTTGTCTCTCTTTCACCAAAATCAAAGGTTCGAAATTCACCATGTTACTGATTGCCCATACTCACCATAAAGCAGTAACGCTAGAGTCTGCTGAACAATAAAAAGTTGCATTTTGTGATGCAAATTATTTTAAAATGTTAAGTGTCACCACATATTCCTTTTGCAGGGTCAGCTGACACATCTGCCTTTACAGGTTCTTTAGAGATTTAAAAATAATTGTACAACATGTATAACTGAAAGTAATAGCAGATACAACCAATTGTTGCAATCTCCAAAATGTCAGTGTTGTCTGGTTGAGAATCACATATGAATTACACACAAGACCTTTTCACCAAAGTTCCTCAAAGCTTTGCTTTTGATAACTGAATATATGTTTTATGAGGCGGGGTTGGATTGGAATTTGGCGGGGCTCGGTGCTGGAGGAGAACACGGGGCCTCTTATCTTCTCAGGCATCTCCTCCTGCTCCTAATTTCTGTGATGCCACGGCATCATACAACATTGCAGCATCACTTGTGGCAACGTGAAGTTGCGGCGTCACGTTGTCATGGCAACATGGCACCATGATGTCGTGTTGTCATGGCGCTGTGATGTTGCTGACATGAAGCACAGGAGGAGATGCCGGAGAGAAGGTAAGAGGCACTCACAGAGGCCCTGCGCTCTCACCTGGCAATCAGTCTAAACGTTGTGGAGGAAAGAGCTGCGCCTCTGTACGCGTGGGACTAGGTGTGACTGTACAGATGGAACTGCAATCAAGCAAATACCTGAGCTGAGGTCACTGGAATCTAAAGATCCCAAAGAAAAGAAATCCTACAGCAGCAATCCCGCCTAATCACATTTAAGTTTTTTTCCCCCAGATTGAATATACTACATTTCAAACAACAGGCTCCCTTGGAACTGAACCATGCTATTTTTAACCCTGGATCCCTAGATATTTACAGATGTTTCCGCTCCAATATGGGAAATCAAAATGGCCATCAAATTTCTCAGCAGGTTCCAGCTGTGAAAATCCAGAAAGTAAACTGGCAACTAAAACAGTAAATATCTTAGGAACCAACATAGTTTACAAAATAGCAAGGTTTAGATTTGGAGAACCACCCATTTCCAATTCTGTTAAATAAAAATCAATATGTTGGAAAATAATTCCTTTTGTCCATGAATACACATAATGTAGAATTCATTTACCTAAAATGACAGCAAAGCTTGACATACGTTGCTACTTACATTTTTTTTTTAAATTGCACTTTTTGGTGCAAATGTGAACATTATTCCTAATTTTAAAAAGTATGTTTGTTAGGTAGCACTCCACTATATATATACAAAGGGGCCCCAGTCAATTTGAATACGTAAATAAAGGTATATTTGTCAAAATTTGCAGGGACCACTGCAGACTGCCCCAGGAGAGTCATAGACGTTTTCAACGGCAGAGGATTCATATTTTGCCTTATTTGCTTCACTTATACTTACTTGTTTTCCTCCATCTGTTAGTCTCAGGCTTTGACTTTAGAAGGTGGAACTGGCACTGTATGTTAGCAATCAATAGCCTCCTATGAAGAGTTAAGCAATATTGCTTATTTGCATATTCTTCATCACATTTTGCGATTATCTGAATATACTCATTATACAAGTTATCGGATTTAGCAATATTACTTATTCACACTCCCTTGATCATATATTGTGATTATCTGCACTATACAGGTTAGATTACCTTGATGTTATTTAGACTAGGTTTATGCATCTAGTAAATCATATGTGCTCAGTATCTGTTTATCTAGAGATTTTGGTGTTGGAGGGGTGTTAATTAGGGAAGTACCACAGAACATTTCTATCTGTGGGAACGGGCTTGAAGAAGGGGCATCAGAGGCCCCAAAACTTTTGTCACGCCCCTACTTTTTCCACCCTACATTTTTTACGTGTGTTATACGTTTTTCCTGGGGTTTTTTCCTCCTTTTGTCGTCACGTTGTTATCCTCCATCCCCCTTTTTTCACACCCAACCACTCCCTTCCCTCCACATTATTGTAGTTGTTGTTTCGTGAGATGTGATCTCCAGACCCTGGATTTGGGTATATTGTACAGCTGCTACAAATTTTGCCAAATATACCTTTATTGACTTATTCAAATTGACAATTGTCTATTGTATCTATATGCATGCTGGGGCCCCTTTGTATATATATATTATTCCTAATTATTACACAACTTTATATATGATGTGTAGGTGGGCCTTCTGTTGCCATTTAAATAGGCAATCTCTCCTACTACCAACGTGAACTAAAAGCCAGTGACATGTTTAAAGAGGCACACCTGGGAGGTGGATTATTTTATGCAATTTAACCAGAATCGAAGAATCAACAGTATTTTTTAAATAACTTCTTCCAAAGTTTGAAAACCTGGTAAGCTGCAACTTGGAAGGGATGTGAGTTCTGCTTGTGCATGTTCAGCAAGTACTTGTACAGTGAGATTCCCACCTTTCCCATATCTTTATTGGTTCTCTAATAAAGACAGAGAGGATTTAGGCTAAGGCTCCACTGCAGGCACCGAAGCGCTCGCCTTGCGTCCTGGCGGCACGTGTACGGCACTTCACCGTGATTTGCAATCTGCAGGGAGCTTTTTTTAGGTGCGGGGGCGTGGCCAAAATGGGCCAGGTGGGTGCAGCCATGACACGAGTGGGGCGCGGCCATGACGGGGAGTGGAGCCGTCCCCCTCTCCCGTGCCACTCTCCTCTCCCCCGTGGCTGTAAGGTGCTGTGAAAAGTGAGTTATAGATATTTGGCCTCTCCCCCTGTGCCACTTTGCTTCCCCCCCCCCACATCCCTCTCCCCATGCCATTCTCCCTCCTGTCAGTCTCTCTCTCTCTACCCCTTGTGCTGCTCCCCCCCCCTACCCCAAGTGTCTGTCTCTCCACCCATCAGTCTTTCTGATTGGCTCACCGCCACACCAAGTGACAATCGGGATCACAACTCTAGTGTAGCCCCTGCTGACTGATGTGTCACAGTGCGCAGTGAGCCTGGGAGTGAGGCGCTACTGGGGACAGCTAGGGAAGAGGTAAGGGGCTGGTGAGAGGCGCGCGCCGGCTGCAGCGGGGACCTAGCCAAAAGGTAAATAAAAACTTTGGGGGTGATTCAATATTGTTTGAAGTGGGCAATCGCAGTTGCTTGAAAGTGGTGTTGGGCTGGTCACCCACTGTGGACTAATTGAATGAACCCCTTGATTGACAAACACCTACACATTCAGAGACCCCTTTGAAAATGTTATTTGTAATTTACTCCTCCCTCCCCCCCACCCTCCAAAAAAATTAAATCAAAGCAGGCAAATATTTGTTAATTGCTTCTGGAATTGTAAAGGGAAGCCGTTGAGACTGTTACATTCTTTACATAAGGGTGTTTTCTGGCTGGGTATGTGAGATTGCAACTTTAAATTTACTTAGTATTGAGTGTGACTCCTAGCAGATTTATTGGTCCCAAAGATTAGATTGTTTTCAGGTGATGCAATGTTTAACAGCACTAGTGTTATGTGTAATTGTATACTGATTGTGTGCATGAGATTTTAAGAGCACATTGCTTTACACGTCTCAAGTTCACTTTAACTCTATTGGGAATATAAGTCCAGCACCAATGAATAATTCATGCACGGCATCTTGGCAGCTCATGCACAATACAACAACGTTGACAGTATATACACTGTATATTCTATGTTAGTTCAACAAAACTACAAATAATCTAGATTCATTTACATGATAGATTGTTGGTATTGTAGAATATAGACTTTGGAAAGCAATGCAATCAGATCCACCAGCATTAATACTTTAATAGTGAGCTTCGGTATTAGGAAATGGTATAACCATAAATACAGTAGGCTAATCTCATGTTATAAAAAAATAACAGGTAAATATTTTTGTTTTACATTTCACTGTCCCACTGCATGCAAATCCATGATTTTTTTTACATTTTTTTTAGAGAAATAAGCAATGCTACATGATACATACAAGTATAGCCACATTAATGATGTCCAGTGACAACTCTTGATTTGGTGGGAACAGCAATATTTTTAAAAAATGAACTCCTTTCACAAAACAGGGTTTGACGTGCAAAATAAGCTTTGCTTTTGCACTGTGTAATGGCTTTTCCCTGTGGCATCCTCAAATGTCCTTCTAAAATATCCCAAACAAGTTTCCAGAAATGGTCCTTTAAGGAAATCGCTTGAATCTACACAGCTCTTTGGGTCAGTATAATGTATACAAGTTAAAGATGTAATTTATTAGTCAGTCACACTGATGTTGCTGAGCTTGACTGGTGATTCCTAGTAACACGAATAAGATATCAAGATTGAAGTAAATGTTATCTTCTCATCTGACTTATTTTTATTCTCCAAATCCTTAAACATTGGTAGGCTGTATGGAAGTGTCCTGATAATTGACACTTGTTCCATTAATCTCTTTTACCTCTACCTGTTTCTTCTTGGCTTGAAATGCCACCGAAACTTCAGGGTGAATAGAATCCATCCTTTGCTCACATTTAAACGCTGTAAGGAATGCAGTTCGATAATTGTTATTCATCCACCCATAAAGGATAGGGTTGGCAAAGGTAGAACACATGGCAATCACATGAAATATTGTATAAATAAGTTTGTATTCATTCAGGTCCAAAACATTCCCGTCAATGTCACTGGCAAGTTGAAAGGCGTGGAAAGGCAGCCAACTCACAGCAAACACCACCACTACAGCCACTAACATTTTGGTTGTTTTGCGTCGCCGATGGTGATAGTGATCATTTCCTCCACCTGGGCTAACGTGGTTTTTTAATTTTGTCCATATCCTGATATAAGCATATGAAATGATGGCAAGAGGTAAAATGTACTGAATCAGTAACATTGAGATACTATAAATGGTACTGTAATTAAGTTGTCCTCCTGGCCACCTTTCTGAACATACTTGAATTTTAAAATCAGATGATATTTCAATCAGAGAATACTCCTTGAAGATTGCCAACGGGCTCGCCAGGACGGCACTACAAGCCCATGTAATGCCTATGATCATAAAGCTAATTTTTGTGGAGATTTTGCTCTCTAAATGGTAGACAATGCAGCGATGTCTGTCCAATGCAATAACCATAAGGGTGACTGTGGATACATGAACTGTGAGACCTTGAGCATAGGTAACCAAGTGGCACAACACAGTTCCAAACTTCCACTCATCCAAAAGAGTGTAAACCAGTGTGAAAGGTAGGCACAATGTATTCACCATCAAGTCTGACACAGCCAGATTGACTATGAAAAAGTTTGTAACAGTACGCATGGTTTTAAACTTGATGACTACATAAATGACCAGGGTGTTGCCAATTACTCCCAGTAGGATGATGGAGCTATAAGCCAAAATAAGAATGACTTGCATGCCTACCAGCTTTGTAATATCAATCAATTCTGGTTTATGAACTTCATTGAATGGTGTGGTAAGTCCGGGTATATAGAGCCATGTGTTCATCTCAGTTTTAGTGTCCTCTGTTTTGTTTTCTTCTTTCTCTGATGCCATCATCCCCATTTTTATGGTACAATTTTCTGAACTGCGTGAAGAGAAAGTCCTTAAAAATCAAAATGAGAAAAGCAAAATGTTAGCATTCTATATACATTGGAGCTTATTGAATAAAGTGAGATAGCACTGAGTTGGCCTTTCTGTGAGGTGACTCAGAATCAACGGTATCGCACTTTATTGAATAAGGTCTGTTATCTTAATTCAATTTTTAAAAGACAAATTCATTACCATGATCAATTTAGTAGCAGCTGGCTAATTTAAACTCTCAGATTTCCTCTCAAGAAATGTAGGAATGATTAGAACAATAAATCCTGCCCATCATCAGTTCCATAATATTCTAACTTAATGAAGGTAAACTCACCACTTAAAAGAAATTAAAACACATTTAGAATGCAATATTGTGCAATTATTTACAGAATTTATAGAAAAGCACAACGTCTTTAGGTTAATTTAAGAAATGCAGAGGATTTACTGTATTTTAGATCCTATTTACTGGCAACAGAGACTTAAGGGGAAAATAATTTACTTTGCACTTAGTTCAATATGGAACTTTTGGTGAATTATAAGTGTTTCTGTTTACATGAATGTGCCACTTTGTTTTATCTTATGGACAGAAACACTGGAGTGATATGCAATGTGTACAATTAATTGCGCATATAGATCAATGATCAGATATACAGTCATAAAGAAGTTAAAGCGTAGATACTGTTACAGGATTGTTTACTAAAAACTGTAGAAACTAAATGCAAACTAGAAACTAGCTTCCGGTTAGAACTCACATACAGTATACCCAATACAAATAGCCCCACTAAAAACATTTATTCGTGTACATGTAATCCAGCATAATTCTGTTTTATAGCAAACTTTCCAACAGTCAGGAAAAAGCACTAAGAAATATTGAGGCTCTCGAAAAAATCAATACATTGAGCCCCCGGCCTATTGGTTTAATATTTTTTTCCCAAATTGAAAGAAAATATTTAATGACTGTATAAGAAGTGTAGCAATATAGCAAATAACTTACTGTATGCAGAACTTCCTAGAGACTTCAGACATTGTGTGCCTTAATGACATCCTTCTGTAATCTCTCATGCCAAAACCCCATGCTTAACTATGGGCAGGGAAAAGCAAGTCACAGGAATCATGGTGGAGAATGCAAAAGTAGGTTGGGT
This sequence comes from Ascaphus truei, assembly GCF_040206685.1. Classification (NCBI taxonomy): domain Eukaryota; kingdom Metazoa; phylum Chordata; class Amphibia; order Anura; family Ascaphidae; genus Ascaphus; species Ascaphus truei. The sequence continues at coordinate 402,290,596 of NC_134483.1, forward strand.
AAAAGGGGACTAAAGACTAAAGACTGAAGAGGGGTTGACCAGTTGTGGGAAAAAGGGAAAGGTGTGAAAACAAGGGTGGTCACCATGTAAGAGAGTTGTCAAATAGTTAATGATGAGTGTTCTAACGGAGAGATATCAGGCACTAGTAATCAAATGGTGCTTTGAATTTGAAGGTTTTAAAAGGGTGCCAGTGCAGATAACACTTCCATGTACCAATAATATTGGTGGTGCTTTTGAAAATATATGATTTGTATATGTATTGCTCCTGTTTATTTGAGGAAAATAATAAATGTTATCCTATAAACGTTTTTGAAAGCAGGTTTCACACAGTACACATAAAACAACATTTATGAATAATAAATTAGAGACTAAACCAGAAAAAAAGAGATATTCATGGCAGGCCTTGTGTAGACCTTAGACTGTCTATGCTAGGCATGGATCCTCTAAATTCTGCCATGATCCATGTTCTGTTCCAGGCTCAATGTGACTAGTGAGTTGAAACAAGCAGCATATACCATGCAAGGGGAGGCTTCTTACTTACTTAATTATTTATTGGGACACAAAACAGAAATAAAAAGGGGGAAAGTATTTTGTTTACGAAAAGGTACTAAGACAATACACCCTAAGGGAAGGGAACAAGTAATGGGAATAGGAAGTAATGGTGATAGGGATAGGTAAATAACAAAGTTTAACCAAGAGACCTGAGATATGAGACCGGTGCAGCATTCAGGCATGTACGAAAAGACAACATATGACATGGGTCACAAGGGAAATAGGAATAGGACTGCACCAAATGACAAGGGGAAGAGGAGAAGCCCAAGTCACAGGGGAGAGAAGAGATGGTTGCCAGGACAACAGGGTAGAGACCATGAAATGCTGCCACAGGAAACAGAATAATCCAAACTCCTGGGGAAAAAAACCCTTGGACACGGAAGGAAATGCTATTTGTAAAAAAAACATTTCTGATATTTTTTCAACTAAATATAACTAGGTTTTTCCATAAAGTGTAGTACAAAGGTTTAGTAGTAGCAGCAACAGTCCTTGAAGTGTAAGGTTGTTTAGGTTGTGATACTTAATTCACAAAATGGCCAATTCTTTATACAGTACTTAACATTTTTATTCTGTCAGGTTTTGCTATATTTTTCATGGATCATTTATTTTTTTCTGTTTGAAATAAAAAACCACCCTTCTTCCTGTAAGATATTATGCCTACAATACTTTCCTTTTTTCTTCAGTTTTTTCAAAATGTTAAAATCAAGAATCTGCTCTCTTGAGCCATCTGCTTTCTCTCAATATTGTTCATTGTTTTAAAAATAGCTTTTTACATTATTGAAATACTTTTTTTTAACGGATATTAATAAAGGAATGTGTTGTTTTTCCATATAGTTCAATATAAAATCAAAAGCACAAATAGAAAGACACATCTCCCTCTGCAATTTATAATTCAGATTAATCACTCGCTGTTTTCCCACCAGGGAGGGTGCAATGAATCACAGGATTCGCACAGCACTTGGTAGCAGAAGTGGAGTGAGCAGGCTCATGAGGCCAAGGAAACGAAAGAAGGAAAGTGGAACAAAATGAAAATAACAAATGGAATAAAGGCCAGAGGTACTTTTATACAGAAAAGGGGTCTGGAATCCTAGGCAAAGAAAAATTATTTATAAGCAAGATTTATTGTACAGTAGGTTGTAATACAAAACCTTTTAGGGGACTCTTTCATGAACACATTTATACTGTACAGAGTTTTTGAACCCTCTCAAGCTTTTCCCAGGACAGAAAGAAGAAACCTGAGGACGTGAGACTCTGAAAACGCTTTAAACAATGCAATATAAAGTGTATAGTGTACAAATCTTTTGAAACCCCACACGTTTCGTCGTTAAAATTACTGGCATAAACGTGGTATAATCTATGTACAGGTCTTGTCACCTGAGATGGGACAAAGCCTTGGAACCCAATTGTGTGCACTCGCCTTTAATCAATGATATTATAGTGTAACCGCAGACTTCACAGGAACAGCTACAATAGTAACTATTAATGTAACATAAAAATACCCTTGTACAAATAACAGCAGGTGTGTGATAAATGTAATAATTGTTTAACATAATAAAATAATGGGGGGTAGTCGGACAAACAGATAACTATACAAACACTTAAATGATCTATGCACAAGGCCACGAAATTAGACTGTAATTTACAAGTATTGCCTACCACCTTACCGAACATGTTTGATTTTGAGTTGGAGTTATTCAGATTGGAAAGAAATCTTTTTTTTTCCAATAGTGCTATGGAGATGCAGGAGCAACAGCAATGTATTCAGGTAAACAATACTTGTAAATTAAAGTCTAAGTTCGTGGCACCTTTTAAAAATCCATCAGTCAATGTTTTCATGAATTTGGTAAAGAGTGATAAGAATAATTTTTTTAAAAACAGACGCCGTACACACTATAATCTCATTTTAGCTGAAAACAAAATGTTAAACAAATTGGCGGTAAATGATCTTCAAAACAGCTGATAAAGGTGGTGCACTTGTGCTACAAAACTATAGCCAGTATAGATTGGAAGCACTTAGGCAATTGTCAGACATGACATGTTATTCGAAATTAGACTATGACCCTACACCTAATTATCAACTAGAAGTAAACGGCATCTTGCAATTGGGCCTCAGTAACCTTTGGCTACCAGAAAAATAAATGGAGTTCCTTAGTATGAAAAACCAACGGGACCCGTCTTGTATCTTTTACCTAAGATACATAAATCTTTACACAATCCACCAGGTCGTCCAATCATTTCAGCCACAAATTCCATGAACCAACCCTTAGCAGTATATGTGGACACATTCCTCCAACCAATGGTCTTACATGGGAAGTCATATATCAAGGATACTTTTGATTTCCTTACCAAAGTGAGAGCAATACCCATTGAAAATAAAGTCATTCAACTTGTCACAATGGATGTAACTAACCTTTAAACGATCATTCCATATGATGTTGGTTTAAATGTAGTTAGGCAAAAATTTGAAATGTTGCACTAAAACCAATCCTCCTGTTGATTATATCATGCTCTTGTTGCATTTAATTCTGCATACAAAGTATGAAACGGGCTGAGGGTGGGTGGGTGTGAAAAACGGGCTGCGGGTGGGTGGGTGTGAAAAACGGGCTGCTGTGAAAAACGGGCTGCAGGTGGGTGGGTGTGAAAAACGGGCTGCAGGTGGGTGGGTGTGAAAAACGGGCTGCTGTGAAAAACGGGCTGCAGGTGGGTGGGTGTGAAAAACGGGCTGCAGGTGGGTGGGTGTGAAAAACGGGCTGCAGGTGGGTTAGTGTGAAAAACGGGCTGTAGGTGGGTCGGTGACTGGGTGTGAAAAACGGGCTGCAGGTGGGTGGTTGGGTCGGTGTGAAAAACGGGCTGCCTGGGTGTGAAAAACGGGCTGCAGGTGGGTGGGTGGTGTGAAAAACGGGCTACAGGTGGGTGGTTGTGAAAAACGGGCTGCAGGTGGGTGGGTGGTTGTGAAAAATGGGCTGCAGGTGGGTGGGTGTGAAAAACAGGCTGCAGGTGGATGGGTGGGTGTGAAAAACGGGCTGCTGATGGGTGGTTGTGAGAAACGGGCTGCAGGTGGGCGGGTGGGTGGGTGTGAAAAATGGGCTGCTTGTGAAAAACAGGCTGCATGGGTGTGAAAAACGAGCAGCAGGTGGGTGGGTGTGATAAACGGGCTGCAGGTGGGTGGGTGGTTGTGAAAAACGGGCTGCAGGAGGGTGGGTGTGAAAAACGGGCTGTAGGTGGGTGGATGGGTGTGAAAACGGGCTGCAGGTGGGTGGGTGGTTGGGTGAGTGTGAAAATGGGCTGCAGGTTGTGAAAAATGGGCTGCTGGGTGTGAAAAATGGGCTGTGGGTTTGTGAAAAACGGGCTGCGGGTTGGTGGGTGTGAAAAACAGGCTGCAGGTGGGTGGGTGTGAAAAACAGGCTGCAGGTGGGTGGGTGTGAAAAACGGGCTGTTTGTGAAAACGGCTGCAGGTGGGTAGGTGGGTGGGTGTGAAAAACGGGCTGCAGGTGGGTGGGTGGGTGGGTGTGAAAAACAGGCTGCAGGTGGGTGGGTGTGAAAAACAGGCTGCAGGTGGGTGGGTGGGTGTGAAAAACGGCTGCAGGTGAGTAGGTGGGTGGGTGTGAAAAACGGGCTGCAGGTGGGTGGGTGGGTGGTTGGGTGTGAAAAACGGGCTGCAGGTGGGTGGGTGGGTGTGAAAAATGGGCTGCAGGTGGGTGGGTGTGAAAAATCGGCTGCAGGTGGGTGGGTTGTGAAAAACGGGCTGCTTATGAAAAACAGGCTGATTTGTGAAAAACGGGCTGCAGGTGGGTGGGTGTGAAAAACGGGCTGTAGGTGGGTGGGTGGTTGTGAAAAACGGGCTGCAGGTGGGTGGGTGTGAAAAACGGGCTGTAGGTGGGTGGATGGGTGTGAAAAACGGGCTGCAGGTGGGTGGGTGGTTGGGTGAGTGTGAAAAATGGGCTGCAGGTTGTGAAAAACGGGCTGCTGGGTGTGAAAAACGGGCTGTGGGTTTGTGAAAAACGGGCTGCGGGTGGGTGGGTGTGAAAAACAGGCTGCAGGTATGTGAAAAACAGGCTGCAGGTGGGTGGGTGTGAAAAACGGGCTGTTTGTGAAAAACGGCTGCAGGTGGGTAGGTGGGTGGGTGTGAAAAACGGGCTGCAGGTGGGTTTTGTGAAAAACGGGCTGCAGGTGGGTGGGTGTGAAAAACAGGCTGCAGGTGGGTGGGTGGATGTGAAAAACGGCTGCAGGTGAGTAGGTGGGTGGGTGTGAAAAACGGGCTGCAGGTGGGTGGGTGTGAAAAACGGGCTGCAGGTGTGTATGTGAAAAACGGCTGCAGGTGGGTAGGTGGGTGGGTGTGAAAAACGGGCTGCAGGTGGGTGGGTGTGAAAAATGGGCTGCAAGTGGGTGGGTGTGAAAAACGGGCTGCAGTGGGTGTGAAAAACGGGCTGCAGGTGGGTGGGTGGGTGTGAAAAACAGGCTGCAGGTGGGTGGGTGGGGTTGAAAAATGGCCTGCAGGTAGGTGGGCAGCCCGGTTTAAAAAACGGGCTGCAGTTGGGTGGGTGTAAAAAACGGGCTGCAGGTGGGTGGGTGGGTGTAAAAAACGGGCTGCTTGGGCGTAAAAAACGGCTGCAGGTGGGTGGGTGGGTGGGTGTGAAAAACGGGCTGCAGGTGGGTTTTGTGAAAAACGGGCTGCAGGTGGGTGGGTGTGAAAAACAGGCTGCAGGTGGGTGGGTGGATGTGAAAAACGGCTGCAGGTGAGTGGGTGTGAAAAATGGGCTGCAAGTGGGTGGGTGTGAAAAACGGGCTGCAGTGGGTGTGAAAAACGGGCTGCAGGTGGGTGGGTGGGTGTGAAAAACAGGCTGCAGGTGGGTGGGTGGGGTTGAAAAACGGCCTGCAGGTAGGTGGGCAGCCCGGTTTAAAAAACGGGCTGCAGTTGGGTGGGTGTAAAAAACGGGCTGCAGGTGGGTGGGTGGGTGTAAAAAACGGGCTGCTTGGGCGTAAAAAACGGCTGCAGGTGGGTGGGTGGGTGGGTGTGAAAAACGGGCTGCAGGTGGGTTTTGTGAAAAACGGGCTGCAGGTGGGTGGGTGTGAAAAACAGGCTGCAGGTGGGTGGGTGGATGTGAAAAACGGCTGCAGGTGAGTAGGTGGGTAGGTGTGAAAAACGGGCTGTAGGTGGGTGAGTGGGTGTGAAAAATGGGCTGCAGGTGGGTGGGTGGGTGTGAAAAACGGGCTGCAGGTGGGTGGGTGGCTATGAAAAACAGGCTGCTTTGTGAAAAACGGGCTGCAGGTGGGTGGGTGTGAAAAACGGGCTACAGGTGTGTGTTGTGAAAAACGGCTGCAGGTGGGTAGGTGGGTGGGTGTGAAAAACGGGCTGCAGGTGGGTGGGTGTGAAAAATGGGCTGCAAGTGGGTTGGTGTGAAAAACGGGCTGCAGTGGGTGTGAAAAACGGGCTGCAGGTGGGTCGGTGGGTGTGAAAAACAGGCTGCAGGTGGGTGGGTGGGGTTGAAAAACGGCCTGCAGGTAGGTGGGCAGCCCGGTTTAAAAAACGGGCTGCAGGTTGGGTGTAAAAAACGGGCTGCTTGTAAAAAACGGGCTGGGCGTAAAAAACGGGCTGCAGGTGGGTGGGTGGGTGGGTGTAAAAAACGTGCTGATTGTGAAAAACGGGCTGCAGGTGAGTGGGTGGGTTTGAAAAACGGGCTGCAGGTGGGTGGGTGTGAAAAACGGGCTGCTGGTGGGTGGGTGTGAAAAACAGGCTGCAGGTGGATGGGTGGGTGGGTGTGAAAAACGGGCTGCAGTTGGGTGGGTGTAAAAAACGGGCTGCAGGTGGGTGGGTGGGTGTAAAAAACGGGCTGCTTGGGCGTAAAAAACGGCTGCAGGTGGGTGGGTGGGTGGGTGTGAAAAACGGGCTGCAGGTGGGTTTTGTGAAAAACGGGCTGCAGGTGGGTGGGTGTGAAAAACAGGCTGCAGGTGGGTGGGTGGATGTGAAAAACGGCTGCAGGTGAGTGGGTGTGAAAAATGGGCTGCAAGTGGGTGGGTGTGAAAAACGGGCTGCAGTGGGTGTGAAAAACGGGCTGCAGGTGGGTGGGTGGGTGTGAAAAACAGGCTGCAGGTGGGTGGGTGGGGTTGAAAAACGGCCTGCAGGTAGGTGGGCAGCCCGGTTTAAAAAACGGGCTGCAGTTGGGTGGGTGTAAAAAACGGGCTGCAGGTGGGTGGGTGGGTGTAAAAAACGGGCTGCTTGGGCGTAAAAAACGGCTGCAGGTGGGTGGGTGGGTGGGTGTGAAAAACGGGCTGCAGGTGGGTTTTGTGAAAAACGGGCTGCAGGTGGGTGGGTGTGAAAAACAGGCTGCAGGTGGGTGGGTGGATGTGAAAAACGGCTGCAGGTGAGTAGGTGGGTAGGTGTGAAAAACGGGCTGTAGGTGGGTGAGTGGGTGTGAAAAATGGGCTGCAGGTGGGTGGGTGGGTGTGAAAAACGGGCTGCAGGTGGGTGGGTGGCTATGAAAAACAGGCTGCTTTGTGAAAAACGGGCTGCAGGTGGGTGGGTGTGAAAAACGGGCTACAGGTGTGTGTTGTGAAAAACGGCTGCAGGTGGGTAGGTGGGTGGGTGTGAAAAACGGGCTGCAGGTGGGTGGGTGTGAAAAATGGGCTGCAAGTGGGTTGGTGTGAAAAACGGGCTGCAGTGGGTGTGAAAAACGGGCTGCAGGTGGGTCGGTGGGTGTGAAAAACAGGCTGCAGGTGGGTGGGTGGGGTTGAAAAACGGCCTGCAGGTAGGTGGGCAGCCCGGTTTAAAAAACGGGCTGCAGGTTGGGTGTAAAAAACGGGCTGCTTGTAAAAAACGGGCTGGGCGTAAAAAACGGGCTGCAGGTGGGTGGGTGGGTGGGTGTAAAAAACGTGCTGATTGTGAAAAACGGGCTGCAGGTGAGTGGGTGGGTTTGAAAAACGGGCTGCAGGTGGGTGGGTGTGAAAAACGGGCTGCTGGTGGGTGGGTGTGAAAAACAGGCTGCAGGTGGATGGGTGGGTGGGTGTGAAAAACGGGCTGCAGGTGGGTGTGAAAAACGGGCTGCAGGTGGGTGTGGTGTGAAAAACGGGCTGCAGGTTGTGAAAAACGGGCTGCAGGTGGGTGGGTGTGAAAAACGGGCTGCAGGTGGGTGGGTGTGAAAAACGGGCTGCACGTGGGTGTGAAAAACGGGCTTTGTGAAAAACGGGCTGCTGGTGGGTGGACGTGAAAAACGGGCTGCTTGTGAAAAAATGGCTGCTTTGTGAAAAACGGGCTGCAGGTGGGTGGGTGGGTGTGAAAAACGGGCTGCTTGTGGAAAACGGGCTGCTATTGTGAAAAACGGCTGCTGGTGGGTGGGTGTGAAAAACGGGCTGCAGGTGGGTGTGAAACACGGGCTGCAGGTGGGTGGGTGTGAAAAACGAGCTGCAGGTGGATGGTGGGTGGGTGTGAAAAACGGGCTGCAGGTCGTGAAAAACGGGCTGCAGGTGGGTGGGTATGAAAAACGGCTGCAGGTGGATTTTGTGAAAAACGGGCTGCAGGTGATGGGTGGGTGTGAAAACGGGCTGCAGGTGGGTGTGAAAAACAGGCTGCAGGTGGGTGGGTGTGAAAAATGGGCTGCAGGTTGTGAAAACGGGCTGCAGGTGGGTGGGTGTGAAAAACGGGCTGCAGGTGGGTGGGTGTGAAAAACGGCTGCACGTGGGTGTGAAAACGGGCTTTGTGAAAAACAGGCTGCTGGTGGGTGGGTGGCTGTGAAAAACGGGCTGCTTGTGGAAAACGGGCTGCTATGTGTGAAAAACGGCTGCTGGTGGGTGGGTGTGAAAAACGGGCTGCAGGTGGATGGGTGGGTAGGTGTGAAAAACGGGCTGCAGGTTGGGTGTGAAAAACGGGCTGCAGGTGGGTTTGTGAAAAACGGGCTGCAGGTGGATGGGTGGGTGGGTGTGAAAAACGGGCTGCAGGTGGATGGGTGGTGGTGTGTTGTGTGAAAACGGGCTGCAGGTGGGTGGGTGTGAAAAATGGGCAGCAGGTTTGTGAAAAACGGGCTGCAGGTGGGTGGGGTGTGAAAACGGGCTGCAGGTGGGTGGGTAGGTGGGTGTGAAAAACGGGCTGCTGCAGGTGGGTGGGTCATTGTGAAAAACGGGCTACAGGTGGGTGGGTGGGTCGGTGGGTGTGAAAAACGGGCTGCTGCTGTGAAAACAGGCTGCAGGTGGGGTGGGTGTGAAAAACAGGCTGCTTTTGTGAAAAACGGCTGCAGGTGGGTAGGTGGGTGGGTGTGAAAAACGGGCTGCTTGTGAAAAACGGGCTGCACAGTGGGTGTGAAAACCGGGCTTTGTGAAAAATGGGCTGCTGGGTGGGTGGGTGTTGTGAAAAACGGAGCTGCTTGTGAAAACGGGCTGCTATTGTGAAAAACGGCTGCTGGTGGGTGGGTGTGAAAAACGGGCTGCAGGTGGATGGGTGGGTGTAAAAAAACGACTGCAGGTTGGGTGTGAAAAACGGGCTGCAGGTGGGTTTGTGAAAAACGGCTGCAGGTGGATGGGTGGGTGGGTGTGAAAACGGGCTGCAGGTGGATGGGTGGGTGGGTGTGAAAAACGGGCTGCAGGTTTGTGAAAAACGGGCTGCAGGTTTGTGAAAAACGGGCTGCAGGTGGTTGGGTGTGAAAAACGGGCTGCAGGTGGGTGGGTGGGTGTGAAAAACGGGCTGCAGGTGGGTGGGTCATTGTGAAAAACGGGCTGCAGGTTTGGTGAAAAACGGGCTGTGGGTGGGTGGGTCGGTGGGTGTGAAAAACGGGGCTGTGGGGTGGGTGGGTCGGGTGGGTGGGTGTGAAAAACGGGCGGTGGGTGGGTTCGGTGGGTGTGAAAAACGGGCTGCTGTTGTGAAAAACAGGCTGCAGGTGGGTGTGGAAAACGGGCTGCTTTTGTGAAAAACGGCTGCAGGTGGGTAGGTGGGTGGGTGTGAAAAACGGGCTGCAGGTGGGTAGGTGGGTGGGTGTGAAAAACGGGCTGCAGGTGGGTGGGTGTGAAAAATGGGCTGCAGGTGGGTGGGTGTGAAAAACGGGCTGCAGGTGGGGTGGTTGTGAAAAAGCGGCTGCTATTGTGAAAAACGGGCTGCAGGTGAGGTGGGTGTGAAAAACGGGCTGCAGGTGGGTGGGTGTGAAAAACGGCTGCAGTGTGGTGTGGGTGGGTGTGAAAAACGGGCTGCAGGTGGGTGGGTGGCTTGTGAAAAACGGGCTGCAGGTGGGTGTGAAAAAACAGGCTGTGGGTGGGTGGGTTGTGAAAAACGGGCTATGTGAAAAACGGGCTAGCAGGTGGGGTGGGGGTGTGAAAAACGGGCTGCAGGTGGGTGGGTGGGTGGGTGGGGTGTGAAAAACGTGGCTGCAGGTGGGTGGGTGGCTTGTGAAAGAACGGGCTGCAGGTGGGTGTGAAAAACGGGGCTGTTGGTGGGTGGGTGTGAAAAAACGGGCTGCAGGTGGGTGGGTGTGAAAAACGGGCTGCAGGTGGGTAAGTGGGTGGGTGTGAAAAACGGGCTGCAGGTGGATGGGTGTGAAAAACGGGCTGCAGGTGGGTGGTGTGAAAAACGGCTGCAGGTGGGGTGGGTGTAAAAAACGGCTGCTGTGTGAAAAAACGGGCTGCAGGTGGGGTGGGTGGCTTGTGAAAAACGGGCTGCAGGTGGTGTGAAAACGGCTGTGTGTGGGTGTGAAAAACGGGCTGTGGGTGGGTGGTGTGAAAAACGGGCTGTCAGGTGGGTGGGTGTGAAAATACGGGCTGCAGGTGGTGGTGGGTGTGAAAAACGGGCTGCAGGTGGAGTGGGTGTGAAAAACGGGCTGCAGGTGGTGGGTGGGTGTGAAAACGGGCTGCAGGTGGTGGGTGTAAAAAATGGCTGGCTATTGTGAAAAATGGGCTGCAGTGTGGGTGGGTTACGGCTGACAATGTGGTGACGCTGCAGGTGGGTGGCGTGTGAAAAACGGGCTGCAGGTGGGTGGGTGGCTTGTGAAAAACGGCTGCAGTGGTTGAGAGCTGGGTGGTTGTGAAAAACAGGGCTGCAGGTGGTGGTGTGAAAAACGGCTGCTGGAAGGTGGGTGTGAAAAACGGACTGACAGGTGGGTGTGGCTTGTGAAAACTGGGCTGTCTGGTGGTGAAGGATGAAGACGGGGCTGGGTGGGTGTGAAAAACGGGCTGCAGGTGGGTGGGTGTGAAAAACGGCTGCAGGGTGAGGTGGGTGATTGTGAAAAACGGGCTGCAGGGGGATGGGGTGTGAATAACGGGCTGCAGGTGGGTGGTGGTGAAAAACGGGCTGCAGGTGGGTGGGTGTGAAAAACGGCTGCTATGTGAAAAACGGGCTGCAGGTGGGTGGGTGTGAAAAACGGGCTGCAGGTGGGTGGGTGTGAAAAACGGGCTGCAGGTGGGTGGGTGGGTGTGAAAAACGGGCTGCAGGTGGGTGGGTGGCTTGTGAAAAACGGGCTGCAGGTGGGTGTGAAAAACGGGCTGTGGGTGGGTGGGTGTGAAAAACGGGCTGCAGGTGGGTGGGTGTGAAAAACGGGCTGCAGGTGGGTGGGTGTGAAAAACGGGCTGCAGGTGGGTGGGTGGGTGTGGAAAAACGGGCTGCAGGTGGGTGGGTGGCTTGTGAAAAACGGGCTGCAGGTGGGTGGGTGTGAAAAACGGGCTGTGGGTGGGTGGGTGGTGTGAAAAACGGGCTGCAGGGTGGGTGGGTGTGAAAAACGGGCTGCAGGTGGGTAAGTGGGTGGGTGTGAAAAACGGGCTGCAGGTGGATGGGTGTGAAAAACGGGCTGCAGGTGGGTGGGTGTGAAAAACGGGCTGCAGGTGGGTGGGTGTGAAAACGGGCTGCAGGTGGGTGGGTGGCTTGTGAAAACGGGCTGCAGGTGGGTGTGAAAAACGGCTGTGGGTGGGTGGGTGTGAAAAACGGGCTGCAGGTGGGTGGGTGTGAAAACGGGCTGCAGGTGGGTTGGTGGGTTTGAAAAACGGGCTGCAGGTGGATGGGTGTGAAAAACGGGCTGCAGGTGGGTGGGTGGGTGTGAAAAACGGGCTGCAGGTGGGTGGGTGTAAAAAACGGGCTGCTATTGTGAAAAACGGGCTGCAGGTGGGTGGGTGTGAAAAACGGGCTGCAGGTGGGTGGGTGTGAAAAACGGGCTGCAGGTGGGTGGGTGGCTGTGAAAAACGGGCTGCAGGTGGGTGGGTGGCTTGTGAAAAACGGGCTGCAGGTGGGTGTGAAAAATGGGCGGTGGGTGGGTGTGAAAAACGGGCTGCAGGTGGGTGGGTGTGAAAACGGCTGCAGGTGGATGGTGTGAAAAACGGGCTGCAGGTGGGTGGGTGTGAAAAAGCGGCTGCAGGTGGGTGGGTGTGAAAAACGGGCTGCTATTGTGAAAAACGGGCTGCAGGTGGGTGGGTGTGAAAAACGGGCTGCAGGTGGGTGGGTGGCTGTGAAAAACGTGCTGCAGGTGGTGGGTGTGAAAAACGGGCTGCAGGTGGGTGGGTGTAAAAAACGGGCTGCTATTGTGAAAAACGGGCTGCAGGTGGGTGGGTGTGAAAAACGGGCTGCAGGTGGGGTGGGTGTGAAAAACGGCTGCAGGTGGGTGGGTGCTGTGAAAAACGGGCTGCAGGTGGGTGGGTGGCTTGTGAAAAACGGGCTGCAGGTGGGTGTGAAAAATGGGCGGTGGGTGGGTGTGAAAAACGGGCTGCAGGTGGGTGGTGTGAAAAACGGGCTGCAGGTGGATGGGGTGTGAAAAAACGGGCTGCAGGTGGGGGTGGGTGTGAAAAACGGGCTGCAGGTGGGTGGGTGTGAAAAACGGGCTGCTATTGTGAAAAACGGGCTGCAGGTGGGTGGGTGTGAAAAACGGGCTGCAGGTGGGTGGGTGGCTGTGAAAAACGTGCTGCAGGTGGGTGGGTGTGAAAAACGGGCTGCAGGTGGGTGGGTGTAAAAAACGGGCTGCTATTGTGAAAAACGGGCTGCAGGTTGGGTGGGTGTGAAAAAACGGGCTGCAGGTGGGTGGGTGTGAAAAACGGGCTGCAGGTGGGTGGGTGGCTGTGAAAAACGGGCTGCAGGTGGGTGGGGTGGCTTGTGAAAAACGGGCTGCAGGTGGGTGTGAAAAATGGGCGGTGGGTGGGTGTGAAAAACGGGCATCAGGTGGGTGGGTGTGAAAAACGGGCTGCAGGTGGGTGGGTGGCTGTGAAAACAGCTGCAGGTGGGTAAGTGGGTGGGTGTGAAAAACGGTCTGCAGGTGGGTGGGTGGCTGTGATAAACGGCTGCAGGTGGATGGGTGTGAAAAACGGGCTGCAGGTGGGTGGGTGTGAAAAACAGGCTGCAGGTGGGTGGGTGTAAAAAACGGGCTGCTATGTGAAAAACGGGCTGCAGGTGGGTGGGTGTGAAAAACGGGCTGCAGGTGGGTGGGTGTGAAAAACGGGCTGCAGGTGGGTGGGTGGCTGTGAAAAACGGGCTGCAGGTGGGTGGGTGGCTTGTGAAAAACGGGCTGCAGGTGGGTGTGAAAAATGGGCGGTGGGTGGGTGTGAAAAAACGGGCTGCAGGTGGGTGGGTGTGAAAAACGGGCTGCAGGTGGGTGGGTGGCTGTGAAAAACGGCTGCAGGTGGGTAAGTGGGTGGGTGTGAAAAACGGTCTGCAGGTGGGTGGGTGGCTGTGAAAAACGGGCTGCAGGTGGATGGGTGTGAAAAACGGGCTGCAGGTGGGTGGGTGTGAAAAACGGGCTGCAGGTGGGTGGGTGTGAAAAACGGGCTTGCTATTGTGAAAAACGGGCTGCAGGTGGGTGGGTGTGAAAAACGGGCTGCAGGTGGGTGGGTGGCTGTGAAAAACGTGCTGCAGGTGGGTGGGTGTGAAAAACGGGCTGCAGGTGGGTGGGTGTAAAAAACGGGCTGCTATTGTGAAAAACGGGCTGCAGGTGGGTGGGTGTGAAAAACGGACTGCAGGTGGGTGGGTGTGAAAAACGGGCTGCAGGTGGGTGGGTGGCTGTGAAAAACGGCTGCGGGGTGGGTGGCTTGTGAAAAACGGCTGCAGGTGGGTGTGAAAAATGGGCGGTGGGTGGGTGTGAAAAACGGGCATCAGGTGGGGTGGGTGTGAAAAACGGGCTGCAGGTGGGTGGGTGGCTGTGAAAAACAGCTGCAGGTGGGTAAGTGGGTGGGTGTGAAAACGGTCTGCAGGTGGTGGGTGGCTGTGAAAACGGGCTGCAGGTGGATGGGGTGTGAAAAACGGGCTGCAGGTGGGTGGGTGTGAAAAACGGGCTGCAGGTGGGTGGGTGTGAAAAACGGGCTGCTATTGTGAAAACGGGCTGCAGGTGGGTGGGTGTGAAAAACGGGCTGCAGGTGGGTCGGGTGGCTTTGAAAAACGTGCTGCAGGTTGGGTGGGTGTCTGTGAGAGAGTGTCCATCTGTCTGTGAGAGAGATGTCCGTCTGTCTGTGAGAGAGACTGTCCGTCTGTCTGTGAGAGAGTGTCCGTCTGTCTGTGTCTGGACAGAGAGAGAGTGAGGTCAGAGAGAGTGAGGTCAGAGAGAGTGAGAGAGTGAGGTCAGAGAGAGTGAGAGAGTGAGGTCAGAGAGAGTGAGAGAGAGAGGTCAGAGA